>NC_059268.1:96140-116140 GCF_017591435.1 Portunus trituberculatus
ATTCATATCTCCTATAACAACCACTTTCTCCATAGCATGCTCTCTCAAAGTCTTCTTCAACACACCATACTTCCTGCTATTGTCCCTGACTGCTCTATCACCTTCCACTGTCATGTACACTACCAACACCACTAACCTCTCACCTCTACCACACTCATTCATATACTCTACTCGGGCCACTAACACATCCTCACTTTCCACACTGTCTCCTACATCAAGTTCTTCCACACGCACATTCCTCACTTTTCTGTGGAGTAGAGATACGCCTCCTCCTAACCTTTCCTGTTTTCTGCCTCTCTTTCCTATCATCACATATTCGTCCCCTTCCATTTGCACTGCATCCCTAAAGTGCGTCTCAGTTATTCCTACCATATCTAGGTTCCACTCATTCAGCTCCTTACATACATCCTCGAATTTTTCAATGTCCCATCCTCTCACATCCATACAGCCTAATTTCATACATGTCTTTTACCTGTTGGGTGTTTTATCTTCTTTATTCCAGTACTTTCTTCTCCTTTATTCAAGCGGCTCCGGAGCGATCCCGAGCCATCTGTAGCATCAAGAACAAGATCAAGATGAAGAATGCAGGAGTAAGAGTGGGGAATGATAAGATAGGGGTGCTCCTTTATGCAGATGACGTAGTGGTCATGAGTGATCAGCAGTTGAGTTGCAGAGTATGTTGGATGTTGTGGATGATATAGAAGAGACTTTGGAGTAAGGTTTAGTAGTGAAAAAAGTTAAGTGATGATAGTGAATAGGTGTGAGGATGAAAAAATACAGTATGGAGAATTGGAGAGAATGAGTTGAATCAGGCACGAGAATATAAGTACTTGGGGATGTGGGTGAGTCCAAGTGGGTGTGAAAAGACAAAGAATGAGAAGACAGATTTAGTGAATCAGTGGGTATAACGATTAGGGAGTGCAGCCAGAACATGAACAAGTAAATATGAAGTGCTGAGAGAAATGTGGAAGAGTGTGGCTGTGCCCAGTATAATGTATGGTATGGATGTGACTGCATGGAATGAAAGTGAAATTGACAAGCTAGAAGTGGGACAGAATAGAATAGGTAGAGAGGCACTGAACGCACACGGCACTTAGATACACAACAGTAGAAGCTCTGAGAGGTGATATGGGATGGAGCACTTTTAGGGAAAGACTAGTAACTAAAGCTACTCTTAGGTACAAGGTTAGCTTGGAGACAATGGACGATGAAAGAATAGTGAGAAAGGTGTACCTGTGGAATGAAAGTGGAAGCAAATGGAGCAAGAGGTGCATGAGAATGACAGAGAAGAGTGGATTACAAGTTGTATGGGAGATGAGAATGGCTGGAAGGAATCAGAATGAGCGTGAGTGGATCGTGACAAGAGGAGGCAGAGTAGGAATTGAATGGGATGCGAGGAAGTGGAAGAGTGAGAGTGAAAGGAACTACAGGTGGTCTGAGTCCCGCAGCAAAGTGTGCCAGATGTGTGACACAGGGCATGTCATGCTGGAGTGTGAGAAGTATGAAAGAGACAGGCATGAGATGATGCAAGTGATTTTGACTGAATTAAGGCATAATAAGGATGAAGACAGTAGGAAGAGACAGTAAGGGAATGGATGGTGCTGCTGCTGGGACTGTGTAAACTGTAAAGTAACGAGTGCAAGGATGATTGAGGCTGTGAAGGAAATTGATTGATTGATACATTTATTGTTGCATTAATAATGAAATACAACAAAGGAAGAGGATTGACCTTGCCTCGCACCCCCTGGGCAAAGACTTAAGGTTAAAGTATCAAAAATATTTAAATTGACAGTATACATAGCATTATCTATGATGCAGTCACTCTGTCGAGGTTGTACCGCATGGAATACCTTGGAATGGCCTCAAAATTGAAGGAAACCATGAAAAATATACTGACCAGCATCGTTTTCGGCAAAAAAGTGGCATTTAATCGAAAAGGCAGAAGGACCGTGACGTCACAAGTGATCTTGATCTTGATGTCAAAGGCCAAAACGTGGATATTTGAGTTATTTTTGGCGTATTTGTGCATCATGAATAATGTTTGATGATGAATGGGCGAAGTAATAGTGACATGGGCATCTAAAATAGTGAAAGAAATGTTATATAATGTATATGCGAATACTGCGATGATAAATGTGGATATGGCACGTAGCCCCCGTGTTTATCGCCGTTTGTGCTAACGGTTTGAGTCTGGTGTGACGTAGCGAGGTATCAGAGACTTTTCAGAGAACGATACAACAAGAGGTGGTGAGTTGCTGGGAACGAGGGAGTGTATGAGTGTCAGGAAGGGAGACCTGTTTGGCGGGGTGGCGCGGAAACGGATCACCTAATAGTATCGCAGCCAAACCTGCGCCGCTCATGCATCTAGACGAAAGCAAGGCTGGAAACCGGATCGTGGAAACTCCACTACATTACACCGGGGGAGAGAGTGAAAGAAAAAAAAGTTGGCGTTCATTTTTGTTATGTGGCGCTTTTGAGTTTTGTTTTATTGTTATTATTATTATTGTTATTATTATTATTATTATTATTATTATTATTATTATTATTATTATTATTATTATTATTATTATTATTATTATTATTATTATTATTATTATTATTATTATTATTATTATTGTTAAAGATTGGAATGCAAAGCATTCCAATCTTTACATAATAATAACAATGTTCTGACGAGGACAGTGAAAACGATGGTATAAACATTGGCGCCAGCTCCTAAACCTGAAGGTCAAAGGAACCAAGTGGGCGTGTTATCAAACAATCAAACAAGAATCTTGGACTGCCGCCGTGGTGTATAAGAAAGATTAGTAACTGGAGCGACGCATAAACCATTAGTTCTAGGGCGAAGAGTTGTTGTGACAGACCAATGATAATAATTATAAAGTCAGTGATGGCTAATGACGAAGGATTGCTGTGACAGATGACGATAACATAGTGTACAAAGACATGTTAGCTTCCTAAGAACGAGCGGTTGCTGTGGCAGACTACAATAACATAGTGTGTAGAGACATGTTAGCTTCCTAAGAATTTTCAGTGCTAGAAGGGCCGATTGCGGATTCGCAACGTGTATAAGGCCAGGCAGTAACGCGATCCAGCAGAGAGCTACCATTCACGCCCTGAGCAACTACAAGAATTTTTGACGCTTACACAAGCAACTAAACTAGCAACATGGGCCTCTGGACTGCCTTCTGCTTGGTCTTATACGTGAGTAGTAGCTTAGAGAATTTGTCCTAAGAGTTATGGAGTCTTGTGTGTACATGTATACTATGAACGTCGTAGACGTTTTTGTACCACATCGCATGCTGTGGTGGAATGTGCAGTTAGATGATGTCACTATGATTCATTGTGTTACGAGGCGATTTAGGACGAGTTACTGAGTTAAAGAATAGTCTTGCATAAGGAATTCTATAAGAATGGCAACGTGGCCGTGTTATCTGATGTTATTTAGGTATATGTGTATTTGCTGGTTTAGCCTATTTTTATACTTTCTACAATAAAAATAGTATTGTGGAGCTGTAGTTGTGAGTACCACACGGAAAAACCCATAGTTGCTCTTTGGTCACTCTGGACGCAGAAGGATTTGTCATTGTCTTGATAAAGTCGCTTCAAGTAAACAGCTCACATGTGGTAACCAGAGGGAACGGTTACGACAAGTGGATGATGCAAGACTAGTGAGAAAGGTGTTTCTATAGAATGTTAGGAGTAGCAGGTGGGGGAAGAAGTGTGTCAAGATGGCAGCAGAGAGTGGCTTGGAAACTAGTTGGGCTTTTCAGCGGATTGAGGGGAGGCATGTTGAGAGTGACTGGAGCATGGTTATTAGAAATGGGGAAGGCAGAGAGTGGGATGTAAGAAAGTGGAAGAGTGAGATTGACAGAGTAGTGAAACATGTGGGATTGAGTGAATGGAAGAATAAGATGGAACAAAAGAGTACTTTGGAGTGGTACAGAAAGAGGCCCCGATGTATGAAAAGTGGTACGAGGGAAGCCTGGGTGGTGACCTTCTCTTCCGAGCGAGGGCACAGTGTATGGATGTGAATGCAAGGAGTTACAGATGGTCTGAGTCCCGCAGCAAGGTGTGCCAGATGTGTGACATGGGAGAGGATGAGACGGTGGAACATGTGGTGCGGGAGTGTGTGAAGTATGCCAGAGACAGGAATGAAAGGATGCAATTGGTGCTAAGGGAATTGGGGAATGCCAGAGTGGAGATGACAGGAAGGAAATGGATGGTGTTTCTGCTGGGACTGTGTGGAGACACGAATGACAGGATGATTGAAGCCGTGAAGGAATTCCTTGGGAAAATGTGGCGTGCTAGACGTATGAATCAATAATGTAAATTTTGGTGATTGTTTTCTTTTTGTCGTTTTTCTCTTTTTCTGTACAGTAGTGGCCGTTACAAAGGTCTGACTCAGGAACAGTCCCGAGTCACCTGTAACATCAAGATCAAGATCAAGTTAAATTAACTTGAGTAGTGAGCTAAATATTGACTCAATATGTGGTAAGGAGAGTGAAATGTGACTGAATGTATTTTATTTATTGTTTTCTTACAGTGTAGCATTAAAGGAAGGACGGAAACAACCTGCATTAATGACTGTACATTTTCATCTTTTTTTCTGTACAATCTTTCACATTTCCTGATTCATTTCCATTGGCAACTTTGCAAACATTTATTTTTTTACTTACTCTCATCTTTCTCACAATTCCTTCTTCCTTTCTCCTCCTTCTCTTCCTCCTTCCTCAGTCACTCAACCTCCTCCTTTCCTTTCATCTCTTTCTCGTTCTCCTTTCCTCCACCGTCTCTGCTCTCTTTCCCTCCTCTCCTCTCTCCTTCTTTCCTTCACCTTCTCTCCTTCTCCTTTCCTCCATCCTCTCTCCTCTCTCTCCTTTCTCTTTTCTTCTTCAGTCACCCACCTTCCTCCTTCCTTACCTCCTTCTCTCCTTCCTTTTTTTCTCCCACAGTCACACACATTCCTTCCTTCTTTCCTTCCTACCTTCCTTTCCTTTCCAAATCACAAACCCTCCTCCTTTCCTTCACCCTTTCTCTTCTTCTTCCTCTTCTCTCCCAGTCACCCATTCTTCTTTTTTTTCGTACACCTCTCTTTCCTTTCTATCTTTCTCCTTTCCTTCCATCCTTTCTTCTTTCTCTCCTTCACCTTCTCTCTCCTCTCATTCCTTTTCCAATCACCCCTCCTTCTTTCCTCCATACTCTCTCCTTCTCTCTCTTTCCCTCTTTCTCTCCTTCCTTTCCTTCACCTTCTCTCTCTCTCTCTCTCTCTCTCTCTCTCTCTCTCTCTCTCTCTCTCTCTCTTCCTTTCTCCAATCACTCACCCTCCTCCTTTCCTTCACCCTATCTCCATCTCTCTCCTTTCCTTCACTTTCCTTCCCTCTTCCTCTCCAATCACCCACCCTGCTTTGCCTCCCCTCTCTCTCTCTTCATCCTGCGGACTATGTTGGCGTAAGTCTTGGGCTGCTTGAAGAGGGCGCTGATGGATAAGTGGTGCAGGCCAAGACCACTCATCTCCTCTATCCTGCTCCTCGTTCTCTTCACTGAGTACTGCAGGACTCGCATGCAGCCCTTGTGTGTGTGGAAAGGGTTAGATTAGGTTAGGTTAGAGGGGGAAAGAGGAGGGATGGAGATGGAGAGAGAGAGAGAGAGAGAGAGAGAGAGAGAGAGAGAGAGAGAGAGAGAGAGAGAGAGAGAGAGAGAGAGAGAGAGAGAGAGAGAGAGAGAGAGAGAGAGAGAGAGAGAGAGAGAGAGAGAGAGAGAGAGAGAGAGAGAGAGAGAGAGAGAGGAGAGAGAGAGAGAGAGAGAGAGAGAGAAAGGGGTCTGTTTTGTTTGGATATTGTACGAGAATATAAATAGATGGATTTTTCTTTTTTATTGATCATAGAAATGTGGAATGTGTGTATGGTTATAAGGAGTGTTTTATGTTAAGGGGATATCACACACACACACACACACACACACACACACACACACCACGTAGTGTAGTGGTTAGCACGCTCGACTCACAATCGAGAAGGCCTGGTTGGAGTCCCGGGGCGGCGAGGCAAATGGGCAAGCCTCTTAATGTGTGGCCCCTGTTCACCTAGCAGTAAATAGGTACGGGATGTAACTCGAGGGGTTGTGGCCTCGCTTTCCCGGTGTGTGGAGTGTGTTGTGGTCTGAGTCCTACCCGAAGATCGGTCTATGAGCTCTGAGCTCGCTCCGTAATGGGGAAGACTGGCTGGGTGACCAGCAGGCGACCGAGATGAGATGAGATGAATTATACACACACACACACACACACACACACACACAGTGGTTAGAGCGCTGGCTTCACAAGCCAGAGGACCAGGGTTCGATTCCCCGGCTGGGTGGAGATATTTGGGTGTGTCTCCTTTCACGTGTAGCCCCTGTTCACCTAGCAGTGAGTAGGTACGGGATGTAAATCGAGGAGTTGTGACCTTGTTGTCCCGGTGTGTGTTGTGTGCCTGGTCTCAAGCCTATCCGAAGATCGGAAAAAATAAGCTCTGAGCTCGTTCCGTAGGGTAACGTCTGGCTGTCTCGTCAGAGACTGCAGCAGATCAAACAGTGACACACACACACGCACACACACACACACACACACACACACACACACACACACACACACACACACACACACATAACAAAGCCAGCACAAACACAAATACCTAAAAAACTAGAAAGACACACACACACACACACACACACACACACACACACACACACACACACACTTTACAACCAAACACACACACACACACACACACACACACACACACACACACCTAACCCACAAAACACACACTTTACAACCAAACACACAAACACAAACCCCAAAACAGCTCGCCGGGAAAAACTAAGGAAAAACTGTCTCCAAATTAAATAAGCGTTGTTGGATCGTATTATACGGAAAGAAAAACGAGAGATGGAACAGAGTAGTGCTGCCAGGCGTATGACGATGTCAAAACATACGCCATCGTGTGAAAATCAACGGTACATTGAAACTCCTGTTGCACTAAGGAAACTAACAGATGATATCATGGACAAGGATTTTCTGGATTCAGGGACGAACGAGGTAATATAAGAAGGTCAATCAACGTAGAAAGGGAATTAAGGTATATGAAGGACGTGATGTCGAGTCTAATGGAGAAACAGGACTGACTGACAACGGAAAACACAGAGCTGAAGTTGAGATTGGTAGAATGTGAGAAGGTTAGTGCAATTAATCAGGGATTAAAAGAAGAGATGAAAGAAATAAAGAAACAAAATGACGTACTAAAGGCCGCCTGTTAAGACTACGAAAACTCCTTAAGGAACTTACAGGTTAAAGTGCAGGATGGGATTGTGGACAGGGTAGAAGGTGGATTGGGTGAAAACAAGCTGAAGGAACTACGAAATGAATGGAAGCAGGAACAGAAAGACGAAAAGTAAAATTCTCGGAGGTTGTAAAGAGACAAATTCAAGAAAACACGAAAATCGCTGTAATTGAAGTCATTAAGAAAAAGAAGACCTGGTGCGGGATACAGTGGACAAGAAGAAAAAGCTTCGTGATTTTTGGGATGAAGAAAAAGAAAAATCCAAATAATTTCACGAGAAAAACGTGAAGAGAGAGAATTGGCCAAAACTGTTATCAAACAAGTACAGGACAGCACACAGGAACTAGACCAGGAAGTGGAGGAAGTGATCAGGCTAGGAAGATACAGTGAATGGGGTAGGAGACCAATGAAAGTGAGAATGAGATCCCAAGTGACAGTAGATGAAATTATAGCTAGGAAAGGTAAGCTGGCCGATGATACTGAACACAAGGATACATGGATAAAAAAAGATATGAATCTAGAGGAGAGTGAAAAGGAGAAGGTGCTAAGAAGTGAAGCTAAGGAAAGAAACGAGAAAAGGACAGAGATAGAGAAATCTTCATCCTCTGTTATTTTTCCGTTCATTTCGTCTTTTAATCTTTTCCAGGGCGCTGTATGACACCATTTGCTCCAGTGCCATGACGTCAATCAATTAATCGTTAGACATTTCAGTTGGTCTCTGTCTCGATGTTTTCGCTTCTCAGTATATATAAAGGGTAGTGTTGTAAGTTTGCGTCATATTTCTAAAGACATCACTCTCAAGAATAAGGGGTTATGGGGTGATTCAAGATTTTTTTCTTTCGGTTTGTCGCTTTAATGCCAATCTTAATCAAACAATTTGGTTGAAGTTAAGAGGTAAATTTCGAAAGGGAACATTGGCAGTAAAGAGTGTTATAAGGTGCAAGTTTTTCAATGCCTTTACTTTTCTCTCCCCTAATGAAACATTGTAGTGAAAGTTAAGAGTAACTTTTCGACAGGTAACACTGAAGGCAAAGTGTTATGGAAGAGTCCTAAATTGTCCATGCCTTCAGTTTTATTCTCTCATTAAGATCACCTTTGAAAACAAGAGTCACATTCCCATTAACAGTGTTAGGGTTGGAGTTCATTATCCTTCCCATACTCCACTCAGTCGTTCGTCATTTTTTTTTTTTTTTTTTTGTGTGTATACTGTGGTGACCCGAAATTTCGATATATTTCATGACCACAAGTTCCATTTACCACCTTTGTGTGTGTGTGTGTGTGTGTGTGTGTGTGTTTTATGGTCACGTAACGCCAGGGAATATGGATCGGAAATGGCTTTGGCTGGCCGAGAATTGCACCGTTTTCCTTGATGCTCGCTCTCTCTCTCTCTCTCTCTCTCTCTTTGTATCTTTGTTTTATCTTTGTCTTACTTTCTTTGTTTTCATATTTTTTTCCACTGCGGAGATGAGTATGCGCTTAACACACGACTATTCTATACATTACTATATCTTTTCATTAAGTTGTATGAGTTTACCAGCTCATTGCAAACTCCAAAAAAAAAAAGAAAGGAACACAAGAAAGGACAAATCCATAATCATTTAGAAGCGTTAACTTTCTCTGCATCCTTGTCTTGAGGTTGACAACAGGACTGTATCATCCATCAAAACTAAGGTGTGCAGCCATACAAGGAACCCATCCACATCACAGCTATTCTTAATCAGACCAATAATGAATAACAAACATGAAGCAGGGGAGCCTTGCCTCACACACACACACACACACACACACACACACACAAGTCGGCCAGTAATCAGGATAGGAGCAATAAATAGTAAAGTCAACCTTGATGTGAAAGAAAAAGAGAGAAGAGGGAATTCTGAGATGAATGGAATAGTCTCAGTGGTGAGGTTGATGGCGGCGAGTCTTTACGGAGCCTTGAAGAGCAGCGTACAAAGATCATGTCTGGTGCACCAAGCGGCAAGCTCACTCTGCTACACGGAAGAAGTGGTGTTTTTAAATGGATTTTATAGATACATTGATGGATGAGGATAATAGGAGAATTAGTTCAAGTGTTTCGTACAAGAACTGACTGCCTGAATGAAACGTGTAGGCCTGATGGCTTCTGGCAGCTTCCATGATTTGACTTCAGCGATTTTAAAGACAAAGAAACAGAATAAGATTGGTATTATGGAATCAACCTTCACCCATACAAATGTTCAGACAGTGGCGATGACCATGAGGGTTTTTTCCTTCAAGTAGTTATCTAAACAATAAAGGAATTAGCAACGCAGTGAATGAGCTGAAAGAATCTTAATTTGACCAAACCCTCGGAAGGAGACGCTAAAGTTATTTCACTATTAGTATTAGTGGTTGTTCTTGTGTTGTTATCAGTTACATCTTTCAAAACCACATCCTGAAATCCACACCACACCCTATCAACATAAGAACATCAGAAAATAAGTGTTAGTGCAGGAAGCCATCAGGCCCACACGTGGCAGTCCCTGTACAGACATACCCACCCATCACTCCATCTATAAATCTGTCAAATCTTAAAAGCTCCCCAATTATTCACCACTAATTTTCTACAGCTTCACAAACTCATGTGGGGGATTAAAATAGTGAAGAATGTGGCCATTAATCTCTTCAGTAGCATGACACGTTTCCTTATTAATTCTGGTGACTATTTGGTGATTTTCTACAGCTTCACAAACTCATGTGGGGGATTAAAATAGTGAAGACTTTGGACATTGATCTTCTGCCCTTCATATTGTCAATAAAATGGTCTTATCGTAGCCAGCCTGTCTGAAAATGCCCAAAAAATGTCAAACTGTCTTAAAATGCCTTAAAAAACGTGCCAAACTGTCTTATAATGCCCTAAATATATGCCAAACTGCCTTAAAATGCCCTAAAAACGTGTCAAACTAAACGTGTCAAACTATCTTTCAATGTGCTAAAAAGCGTGCCAAGCTGTCTTAAAATGCCTTAATAGTATGTCAAACTGTCTGAAAATGCCCTAAAAAACGTGCCAAACTCTTTTAATGCCATAAATATATGCCAAACTTTTAAAATGCCCTAAAAACATGAGTCTCCCTATTCCTTGTGGTAACTATTTGGTGATTTTCTACAGCTTCACACACTCATGTGGGGGATTAAAATAGTGAAGACTGTGGCCATTAACCCCTTCAGTAACATAACACGTTTCCCTATTCCTTGTGGTAACTATTTGGTGATCTACAGCTTCACAAACTCATGTGGGGGATTAAAATATTGAAGACTGTGGCCATTAACCCCTTCAGTAGCATGACACGTTTCCCTATTCCTTGTGGTAACTATTTGGTGATCTACAGCTTCACAAACTCATGTGGGGGATTAGAAAGTGAAGACTGTGGTCATTAATCTTCTGCCCTCCACAGACCCTTGCTAATGTCAATAAAATAGTCTTATTGTACACAAAGATCACTTATTCATACTCATTCATATATGATTAAAATTTAAAAGAAAGATCAAATAAAATAAGAAAATGATAAAAAGAATAAAAATAGTATGAGATAATAAACAATAAAAAATACATACATGAAAGGATTAATTTCCGCGCAAAAAAATAAACGAAAAAAAAAATTAAAATAAAGACAAAAACAAGTAAGGAAACAATAAAATAATAAAATTAGTAAGAAAAAACAGATAAAAAAATGGATGATGATATAAAAAGCATTGAATCCCGTGCCAACTACTGGAAAATTGAAGGATAAAAATTATAAAAAAATGGAAACAAAATAAAATGAGAAAAGAATAAACAAAATAAATTAATAGGAAGAACAGACATGAAAAATGGATGATGATATAAGAGCATTCATTCCCTCGATAACTTCTGAAAAATTGAAGAAAAAAGAAGAAATAATGAAAAAAATAGAAACACAAAATGAAATAAGAATAAAAAAATTAAAACAATAATTAAAAAACGGACATAAAAATGGAGCAGGTACAAAAGGCATTCAATACTCCCACAAAACAAAATAAATAAGGAAAGAATAAAAAAAATAAGTGATAAGAAAAAGACAAAAGATTATATAAAAAAAACATTCATTCCCACGCTACACACACACACACACACACACACACACACACACGTGTAGTGTAGTGGTTAGTGTTCGACTCACTATCGAGAGGGCCGGGTTCAAGTCCTGGGAAGCGGTAAGGCTAATGGGCAAGCCTCTTAATGTGTGGACCCTGTTCACCTAGCAGTAAATAGGTACGGGATGTAACTCGAGGGGTTGTGGCCTCGCTTTCCCGGTGTGTGGAGTGTGTGATGTGGTCTCAGTCCTACCCGAAGATCGGTCTATGAGCTCTGAGCTCGCTCCGTAATGGGGAAGACTGGCTGGGTGACCAGCAGACGACCGAGATGAATTGTATATACACACACACACACACACACACACACACACACACACACACACACACACACACACACACACACACACACACACACACACACCTTGTTGTCAGTGAGAGAGGCGCGGGTTTGTCAGCGATGAGCCTGTGCATAGTTTATAGGTAAGGAGGTTTTATGGCCTCAGTGTGTGAAGTGTGTGTAGATATGGAGATCGGTCTATAAGTTCTGAGCTCACGTAATAGGAAGGCTGGGTGACCAGCAGGCCCGTAAATATAAAATTACAACACAACTAGGTGAATACACCTTGGCGCAATGGTTAGCGTGGCCAATTCTCAATCAGGTGGTCCCGTGCTTGTGAAAATAACGATACAATGCAACAAAATATGCAACATTGAGACATTGAGAAGGAGGACGAAGACAGTCAGAGAAGAGGTAATAAGACTGTAAGACAAAATGCTTTTGATTCCTTACGTCTAGAGAGAGCGGTGAGAATGAATTGCCCTTTACATGTGAAGCATTCTCCAATTATGGAACTATAAGGCCCTGTACAAAGTTAGCAGCTGGGGAGGGCTGAGAAAAACTGGCGGAGACAACCCTGAAGAATTAACTTCATAGAAGCTGAAATAGCTCAAGATGAGATGTGAAGTTTCCACTTTATATATATATATATATATATATATATATATATATATATATATATATATATATATATATATATATATATATATATATATATATATATATATATATATATATATATATATATATATATATATATATATATAGGACTGGTTAAGGGCAACAAAAATCTAGAGACAAAAGCCCCACTCAGTTGCCAGTCTCCTTATAGAAGCAATAGAATTAACCAAAGGATAGGGACAAACGTCAGGATACCTCGCTCTTAAATGAAGTATAAAGGCGGGTTCACTTGTGGTAGTTGTCGTAAAACAGGGTAGCATGGAGACACCTGAGTCCATTATGAAAGTGTATTTACGGTAGCACAATACACAACAAGTGTAAACCGAGCGAAACGAGAGGCAGGAGGCGTAGCATGTCCGCCTCAGGCGGCGGCGAGCGAGGACTGAAGGGAAGGACGTGACGTCAGACAGAAAGGGAGTATGGGAAAAACAAAGGACATGCTAACATATGGCTCAGGCACGCACAACAGTGCGACCCCGCACTGAAGGTGATAATCATAATAAAAAAAATAAACACTATAAAATAAGAGTTCATCTAAAAAAAATTGTAAGGTCAACACTGGAATGTTCATTTTTCACAAAAAAAAAAAAAAACATAGTCATATTAGTAATTGTCATCTGATCACTTTAAAAAATATTACTTCTTTCACTAATTTTCATTACATCACTCATAAGAATATAAAATCTTTTCATTAATTTTCAAATTTTCATATCAATCACAAAAATATTAATTATTTTCATTAATTTTCAAGTTTTCACTTCATTAATTTTCGTTACATGACTCACAAAAATATGAGTTCTGTTTATAAGGTCTGTAATCACTTATCACTAAATAGAATTAATAAGAACATAAAATATGGCACACAGTAAGTTCTTATAGTAAGTTCTCATAGTAAGTTCTCGAGGCGTCCCCCGGAAACATTACACAATGGAAAGAAGTATATATATATATATATATATATATATATATATATATATATATATATATATATATATATATATATATATATATAGATAGCTGCTGATAAATATTTAATCATCATAAAAAAATATATCATGTAAGCATACACTTTATAAAAAAAAAAAAAAGCATACACTTTATTTTTTACATGTAATCATGAGCTTCATCAAGAATATTTTGACATATAATCATCATGGGACATAAAAATCATGGTACATAAAAAATAAATCATCATGGTACATGAAAAAAAATTACACAAATAATTAAATACAAAATGTAAATCACTGTCATTTGAACTACATATGTAGCTAATCATCATACAAAAATGATCTATAAGGAGTTAGCTCTGGAACGCAGATTGTACGAGGACGAAGAAGGTAAGGAAGTAGATGAAGACACAGAGCTAGACGAGACAGGTGGAAGAGGCAAGGGTGAAGGCATAGCAACACAAATATCACTCTTTTTAAGTCTGTCTGCATGGACAACTTCTGACATCTGAGCAGAAGGATCAAAAATTTTAAATTTATTTCCTGTTAATTTTTCTTGGATCAAAAAGGGACCTGAAAATTTAGTGGTTAATTTTGACTGTCGTTCAGGTGCAGATTTAAATACTACATCATTAATGTTAAAGGAGACAGGAGTAGCTTTTGCATGTTGACATTGAGTCATTTGAGTACGTGACAACTGGAGAGTACTACGCACTTTATCATGAATAATTTGCATAGCTCGTGCTTGGTTTTGAACATAGTCATCAACAGAATATACTGGTAAACGCGGTTTCTCTAACATGTCAAAGGGGAAACGTTTATCATGTCCAAATACAATAGAATGTGGAGTTTTACCAGTAGATGAATTGATAGTGGCATTTATACAAGCATTCACATGAGGGAGCCAATCTTGCCAAGATTCATGAAATTTACCCACTAAATGTCTCAAAATGGTAAGAATTTTACGATTAGTTCTCTCTACCAATCCATTGGAAGTAGGATGGTAGGCAGTGATGAAAGTTTGAGTAATGTGAAATTGTTGACAAATTTTCTGAAGCACTTCATTTTTAAATTCTGCACCATTATCACTAAGCAATACTGAAGGAGTAGTGTAAGGGCAAATAAAATGAGAAACAAAAGCATGTGCAACGCTAGAAGCAGATTTGTTAGGCAAAGGAATGAGTACTGTGTATCGGCTGAAATGATCTACGCATACTAGGACATACACAGAGCCTTGTGTGCTACGAGGGAGCTGTAACAAATCAATCGCTACTGTCTCAAACGGACATGCGGGAGTAGGATACTCTTGAATAGGAGCAGTCTTGGTATTTCCTTTATTGAGAGCACAACCAACAAACTGAGAAACATGATTAGTGATGTCTCGTGACATATTTGGCCAATAATACTTAGTACGTGCCATTGCAATGGACTTATCACGACCAGGATGACCTGTGTGAGGGAGATCATGAATAAGAGACAGTACAGTAGGAATCAAACTATCTGGAATGACAAGTTGAGTCACTAGTTGATCATCAATCATTACTTTACGTAGCAAGATGTCATCTTGTAAGCTAAATTCAGACAAGGGAACAGGCAATTTTGGCAAAACAGAGTGATCATCAAACTGTAAACACTGGATGACTTTAGACAAGGTAGGATCACTTTTCTGAGCACTGGCTAATTCAGCAAGGGAAAAATTTGACACTTGAGTAATTGAAGTAACTGCAACATTGCGGGACAACGCATCCGCTACTAAATTAGCGCGACCCGGCAGGTATTTGATGTCAGGATTAAATTCTTCAATGGTGAGGAACCATCTAGCTAGACGGCCAGATAAATTTTTGCCTTTGAAAAGTTGTGTGACGGCAACATGGTCATACTAGTATACACAGTAATTGGATAACCATAAATGATGTCACGGAAATGTTTAAGAGACCAAACTAATGCGAGAGCTCCTAGATTTGTTACTGAATAACGTGATTCACAAGCATTAAGTACACGACTCGCGAAGGCAATGACTTGGGGACGACTACCCGGAACTTGTTGCATCAGGACAGAACCAATACCTTGAGACGATGCATCTGAACAGATCACAAAAGGCAAGTAGTAGTCAGGAAATGATAATACTGGAGCTTGTGTAAGAGCTGATTTAAGAACAGTGAAGCTGTAGTCATGAATTGCATCCCAATGAAAGGGTAAATTTTTCTTCAGAAGACGCGTTAGTGGAGACGCAATAGTGGCAAAATTCTTAATGAACGCACGATAATATCCTGCTAATCCCAAGAAAGATCGGACATTGTTAGTCGTGGTTGGGGTAGGAAAGTCTTGAACAGCTTTGACTTTAGCGTTCGTAGTGTGAATACCATGGCGATCCACAACATGGCCAAGAAATTCAATACGAGAATGCAAGAATTGACATTTTGTGATGTTAAGCTTAAGACCAGCTTCTATGAATTTCTGTAACACTAGAGCAAGTTTGTGAAAGTGACTGTCTAAATCTTTAGAGACTAAAATTAAATCATCAAGATAGACAAACAAACCATCGCCAATAAGACCTTGGAAGAGTGAATTTACTAGTCGTTGGCAGGTTAGTGGAGAGTTACGAAGACCCATGGGGCAACGAAGCCACTCAAAATGACCTTTTGGCGTAGAAAATGCAGTAATGGGTCTGCTACTTGGAGACAATGGAATTTGCCAAAATCCACTTTTCAAGTCAAGTGTTGTGAATACTGTATTGTCCTTACCGATGGACTGTAAAATGTCACTAAGTACTGGTAAGGGATAATGGTCAGGAATTGTGACTTGGTTAACTTTCCTAAAATCAATGACTGCACGGTAAGAACCATCTTTCTTTGGCACAAGGAAGAGAGGTGAGTTCCATGGAGAGTACGACTCTTGAATAATACCTTCATCAAGCATGCCTTGCACTAATTTTTGAGCTACTTGACACTGAGAATGAGGCAAGCGATAAGATGGAACATGGATAGGGCGCGTGTTAGGCTAAAGGTCAATATGATGCTGTACACGGTCAGTAACACCTAAAGGTTCACCTGGTAAAGCAATAGCTTGTCTGTGAGCTACAAGAATGTCATAGAGACGCTGTGCTTCTGCAGGAAAATCTGCAACTTTGACATGTGCCTCCAACTGAGTGATCAGTTCAGCTGAAGAGCAGGAACTAGCAGACTGTGAATCTACAGCTCCTATCAAAGGTGGAGAATCCTGAAAAGAAGCTTCATCTATCACACTAAAGGAACCAAGATGCACGCCATCTTTAAGCGTAATGGACGAACCTGTGAGATTAGTGACTAAAGCATCAGTAAGGTGACCACATCGCATGGTAGAGAGTGTACCTTCTAAAGCTAAACGCTGAATCCTGAGAGATTGTGCAAATGGATTGAAAGAGCTGGAGTGTTAGGTGAAGAGTAGAATGACTTTCGAGTGGACAGGAGAGCAGAAGATAACTTGTTTGTGGTGAACGAGATGATTGAGAGAAAGAAAAAGGATGGTAGTAAATTATAATTAGGTTTTCCAGACATAGAGAAGGCATACGATAGAGTAAATAGAGAAATGCTTGCTAGCAAAGATAGTTAATATAGTGCGAAGTATGTATGTAGATACAAGGGCGAAATACAGACAAGGAGATATAGTGACAGACTGGACGCAATGTTCCCGGAACCCACCGCAAGGTGGCACTACACGACGAAAGCTTTGATGGAACACAACAGAATAGTTTAGTACAGATTTGCCTGGTAATGATGCGGGACGTCTAATTATCTATGATGCAGTCACTCTGTCGAGGTTGTACCGCATGGAATACCTTGGAATGGCCTCAAAATTGAAGGAAACCATGAAAAATATACTGACCAGCATCGTTTTCGGCAAAAAAGTGGCATTTAATCGAAAAGGCAGAAGGACCGTGACGTCACAAGTGATCTTGATCTTGATGTCAAAAGCCAAAACATGTGGATATTTGAGTTATTTTTGGCGTATTTGTGCATCATGAATAATGTTTGATGATGAATGGGCGAAGTAATAGTGACATGGGCATCTAAAATAGTGAAAGAAATGTTATATAATGTATATGCGAATACTGCGATGATAAATGTGGATATGGCACGTAGCCCCCGTGTTTATCGCCGTTTGTGCTAACGGTTTGAGTCTGGTGTGACGTAGCGAGGTATCAGAGACTTTTCAGAGTACGATACAACAAGAGGTGGTGAGTTGCTGGGAACGAGGGAGTGTATGAGTGTCAGGAAGGGAGACCTGTTTGGCGGGGTGGCGCGGAAACGGATCACCTAATAGTATCGCAGCCAAACCTGCGCCGCTCATGCATCTAGAGTTCTAGACGAAAGCAAGGCTGGAAACCGGATCGTGGAAACTCCACTACATTACACCGGGGGAGAGAGTGAAAGAAAAAAAAGTTGGCGTTCATTTTTGTTATGTGGCGCTTTTGGGTTTTGTTTTATTGTTATTAGTATTATTGTTATTATTATTATTATTATTATCGTTATTATTATCATTATTATTATTATTATTATTATTATTATTATTATTATTATTATTATTATTATTATTATTATTATTATTATTAAGATTGGAATGCAAAGCATTCCAATCTTTTACATAATAATAATAACAATGTTCTGACGAAGACAGTGAAAACGATGGTATAAACATTGGCGCCAGCTCCTAAACCTGAAGGTCAAAGGAACCAAGTGGGCGTGTTATCAAACAATCTAACAAGAATCTTGGACTGCTGCCGTGGTGTATAAGAAAGATTAGTAACTGGAGCGACGCATAAACCATTAGTTCTAGGGCGAAGAGTTGTTGTGACAGACCAATGATAATAATTATAAAGTCAGTGATGGCTAATGACGAAGGATTGCTGTGACAGATGACGATAACATAGTGTACAAAGACATGTTAGCTTCCTAAGAACGAGCGGTTGCTGTGGCAGACTACAATAACATAGTGTGTAGAGACATGTTAGCTTCCTAAGAATTTTCAGTGCTAGAAGGGCCGATTGCGGATTCGCAACGTGTATAAGGCCAGGCAGTAACGCGATCCAGCAGAGAGCTACCATTCACGCCCTGAGCAACTACAAGAATTTTTGACGCTTACACAAGCAACTAAACTAGCAACATGGGCCTCTGGACTGCCTTCTGCTTGGTCTTATACGTGAGTAGTAGCTTAGAGAATTTGTCCTAAGAGTTATGGAGTCTTGTGTGTACATGTATACTATGAACGTCGTAGACGTTTTTGTACCACATCGCATGCTGTGGTGGAATGTGCAGTTAGATGATGTCACTATGATTCATTGTGTTACGAGGCGATTTAGGACGAGTTACTGAGTTAAAGAATAGTCTTGCATAAGGAATTCTATAAAAGTGGCAACGTGGCCGTGTTATCTGATGTTATTTAGGTATATGTGTATTTGCTGGTTTAGCCTATTTTTATACTTTCTACAATAAAAATAGTATTGTGGAGCTGTAGTTGTGAGTACCACACGGAAAAACCCATAGTTGCTCTTTGGTCACTCTGGACGCAGAAGGATTTGTCATTGTCTTGATAAAGTCGCTTCAAGTAAACAGCTCACATGTGGTAACCAGAGGGAACGGTTACGACAAGTGGATGATGCAAGACTAGTGAGAAAGGTGTTTCTATAGAATGTTAGGAGTAGCAGGTGGGGGAAGAAGTGTGTCAAGATGGCAGCAGAGAGTGGCTTGGAAACTAGTTGGGCTTTTCAGCGGATTGAGGGGAGGCATGTTGAGAGTGACTGGAGCATGGTTATTAGAAATGGGGAAGGCAGAGAGTGGGATGTAAGAAAGTGGAAGAGTGAGATTGACAGAGTAGTGAAACATGTGGGATTGAGTGAATGGAAGAATAAGATGGAACAAAAGAGTACTTTGGAGTGGTACAGAAAGAGGCCCCGATGTATGAAAAGTGGTACGAGGGAAGCCTGGGTGGTGACCTTCTCTTCCGAGCGAGGGCACAGTGTATGGATGTGAATGCAAGGAGTTACAGATGGTCTGAGTCCCGCAGCAAGGTGTGCCAGATGTGTGACATGGGAGAGGATGAGACGGTGGAACATGTGGTGCGGACCGTGCGGGAGTGTGTGAAGTATGCCAGAGACAGGAATGAAAGGATGCAATTGGTGCTAAGGGAATTGGGGAATGCCAGAGTGGAGATGACAGGAAGGAAATGGATGGTGTTTCTGCTGGGACTGTGTGGAGACACGAATGACAGGATG
Source organism: Portunus trituberculatus (assembly GCF_017591435.1). NCBI lineage: Eukaryota > Metazoa > Arthropoda > Malacostraca > Decapoda > Portunidae > Portunus > Portunus trituberculatus. Next base: position 115,746 of record NC_059268.1, read on the forward strand.
ATTGAAGCCGTGAAGGAATTCCTTGGGAAAATGTGGCGTGCTAGACGTATGAATCAATAATGTAAATTTTGGTGATTGTTTTCTTTTTGTCGTTTTTCTCTTTTTCTGTACAGTAGTGGCCGTTACAAAGGTCTGACTCAGGAACAGTCCCGAGTCACCTGTAACATCAAGATCAAGATCAAGTTAAATTAACTTGAGTAGTGAGCTAAATATTGACTCAATATGTGGTAAGGAGAGTGAAATGTGACTGAATGTATTTTATTTATTGTTTTCTTACAGTGTAGCATTAAAGGAAGGACGGAAACAACCTGCATTAATGACAGTGTACATTTTCATCTTTTTTTCCTGTACAATCTTTCACATTTCCTGATTCATTTCCATTGGCAACTTTGCAA
>NC_059268.1:118640-133279 GCF_017591435.1 Portunus trituberculatus
GTCTAATGGAGAAACAGGACTGACTGACAACGGAAAACACAGAGCTGAAGTTGAGATTGGTAGAATGTGAGAAGGTTAGTGCAATTAATCAGGGATTAAAAGAAGAGATGAAAGAAATAAAGAAACAAAATGACGTACTAAAGGCCGCCTGTTAAGACTACGAAAACTCCTTAAGGAACTTACAGGTTAAAGTGCAGGATGGGATTGTGGACAGGGTAGAAGGTGGATTGGGTGAAAACAAGCTGAAGGAACTACGAAATGAATGGAAGCAGGAACAGAAAGACGAAAAAGTAAAATTCTCGGAGGTTGTAAAGAGACAAATTCAAGAAAACACGAAAATCGCTGTAATTGAAGTCATTAAGAAAAAGAAGACCTGGTGCGGGATACAGTGGACAAGAAGAAAAAGCTTCGTGATTTTTGGGATGAAGAAAAAGAAAAATCCAAATAATTTCACGAGAAAAACGTGAAGAGAGAGAATTGGCCAAAACTGTTATCAAACAAGTACAGGACAGCACACAGGAACTAGACCAGGAAGTGGAGGAAGTGATCAGGCTAGGAAGATACAGTGAATGGGGTAGGAGACCAATGAAAGTGAGAATGAGATCCCAAGTGACAGTAGATGAAATTATAGCTAGGAAAGGTAAGCTGGCCGATGATACTGAACACAAGGATACATGGATAAAAAAAGATATGAATCTAGAGGAGAGTGAAAAGGAGAAGGTGCTAAGAAGTGAAGCTAAGGAAAGAAACGAGAAAAGGACAGAGATAGAGAAGAAGAATTTTTACTGGAGGGTTCTGGATATGAGACTAAAGAAGTGGTACCTACGGAAGAAACAGGAGGCCGTGGAGGAGGCAAGAAATTAAGAGTGACATACTTTTATAGATGGGTTGTTATCAAGCATGTTGGAGGTTAGGGATTATTTGAAAGAGAAAAGCCGGATGTAATGTGCATCGTTGAAACAAAACTAAGAGAAGAGATCCATGTTAACTTTAGAGAGGAGGGATATAATACCTCGAGGAGAGACAGGAAGGATAAAGGGGAGGAGGAGTGCTGACAATGGTTCGTGATAATATATGTGTGGAGGATGTGCAATATGGAGAGGACAAAGTCGAAGTAATGGGAGTAACAATCAAAACAGAAGAATTGAAGAAGAGAAAATTATACATTTAAACATTTAAACATTTAGACATTTTATTATCCCTTGAATAAATACAATCATTTATAAGTGAGAATATATAAGTACAAGGAGCCCATTTGAAGCTAAAAGCTTTTTGGACAGTAAAGGAATTATAGTGCAGACATAATATGCTTATGTGCATATAGTGGCAAATAATGACACAGGTTTTTTGGGGCATACTCTTCATCCTCTGTTATTTTTTCCGTTCATTTCGTCTTTTAATCTTTTCCAGGGCGCTGTATGACACCATTTGCTCCAGTGCCATGACGTCAATCAATTAATCGTTAGACATTTCAGTTGGTCTCTGTCTCGATGTTTTCGCTTCTCGGTATATATAAAGGGTAGTGTTGTAAGTTTGCGTCATATTTCTAAAGACATCACTCTCAAGAATAAGGGGTTATGGGGTGATTCAAGATATTTTTCTTTCGGTTTGTCGCTTTAATGCCAATCTTAATCAAACAATTTGGTTGAAGTTAAGAGGTAAATTTCGAAAGGGAACATTGGCATTAAAGAGTGTTATAAGGTAGTGCAAGTTTTTCAATGCCTTTACTTTTCTCTCCCCTAATGAAACATTGTAGTGCAAGTTAAAGAGTAACTTTTCGACAGGTAACACTGAAGGCAAAGTGTTATGGAAGAGTCCTAAATTGTCCATGCCTTCAGTTTTATTCTCTCTCATTAAGATCACCTTTGAAAACAAGAGTCACATTCTCATTAACAGTGTTAGGGTTGGAGTTCATTATCCTTCCCATACTCCACTCAGTCGTTCGCTTGCCTTTTTTTTTTTTTTTGTGTGTGTGTGTGTATGTATACTGTGGTGACCCGAAATTTTCGATATATGTATTTCATGACCACAAGTTCCATTTACCACCTTTGTGTGTGTGTGTGTGTGTGTGTGTGTTTTATGGTCACGTAACGCCAGGGAATATGGATCGGAAATGGCTTTGGCTGGCCGAGAATTGTACCGTTTTCCTTGATGCTCGCTCTCTCTCTCTCTCTTGTGTATCTTTGTTCTTTCCTTTATCGTCTTACTTTCTTTGTTTTCATGATATTTTTTTCCACTGCGGAGATGTGTATGCGCTTATTACACGACTATTCTATATAATACTATATCTTTTCATTAAGTTGTATGAGTTTACCAGCTCATTGCAAACTCCAAAAAAAAGAAAGGAACACAAGAAAGGACAAATCCATAATCATTTAGAAGCGTTAACTTTCTCTGCATCCCTTGTCTTGAGGTTGACAACAGGACTGTATCATCCATCAAAACTAAGGTGTGCAGCCATACAAGGAACCCATCCACATCACAGCTATTCTTAATCAGACCAATAATGAATAACAAACATGAAGCAGGGGAGCCTTGCCTCACACACACACACACACACACACACACACAAAGTCGGTCAGTAATCAGGATAGGAGCAATAAATAGTAAAGTCAACCTTGATGTGAAAGAAAAAGAGAGAAGAGGGAATTCTGAGATGAATGGAATACTCTCAGTGGTGAGGTTGATGGCGGCGAGTCTTTACGGAGCCTTGAAGAGCAGCGTACAAAGATCATGTCTGGTGCACCAAGCGGCAAGCTCACTCTGCTACACGGAAGTGGTGGTGTTTTGAAATGGATTTTATAGATACATTGATGGATGAGGATAATAGGAGAGAATTAGTTCAAGTGTTTCGTACAAGAACTGACTGCCTGACTGAAACGTGTAGGCCTGATGGCTTCTGGCAGCTTCCATGATTTGACTTAAGCGATTTTAAAGACAAAGAAACAGAATAAGATTGGTATTATGGAATCAACCTTCACCCATACAAATGTTCAGACAGTGGCGATGACCATGAGGGTTTTTCCTTCAAGTAGTTATCTAAACAATAAAGGAATTAGCAACGCAGTGAATGAGCTGAAACAATCTTAATTTGACCAAACCCTCGGAAGGAGACGCTAAAGTTATTTCACTATTAGTATTAGTGGTTGTTCTTGTGTTGTTATCAGTTACATCTTTCAAAACCACATCCTGAAATCCACACCACACCCTATCAACATAAGAACATCAGAAAATAAGTGTTAGTGCAGGAACCCATCACTCCATCTATAAATCTGTCAAATCTTAAAAGCTCCCCAATTATTCACCACTAATTTTCTACAGCTTCACAAATTCATGTGGGGGGATTAAAATAGTGAAAAATGTGGCCATTAATCTCTTCAGTAGCATGACACGTTTCCTTATTCATTCTGGTGACTATTTGGTGATTTTCTACAGCTTCCCATACTCGTGTGGGGGATTAAAATAGTGAAGACTTTGGCCATTAATTTTCTGCCCCTTCATATTGTCAATAAAATGGTCTTATCGTAGCCAGCCCGTTTGAAAATGCCCAAAAAATGTCAAACTGTCTTAAAATGCCCTAAAAAACGTGCCAAACTGTCTTATAATGCCCTAAATATATGCCAAACTGCCTTAAAATGCCCTAAAAACGTGTCAAACTATCTTTCAATGCGCTAAAAAGCGTGCCAAGCTGTCTTAAAATGCCTTAATAGTATGTCAAACTGTCTGAAAATGCCCTAAAAAACGTGCCAAACTGTCTTTTAATGCCATAAATATATGCCAAACTTTTAAAAATGCCCTAAAAACATGAGTCTCCCTATTCCTTGTGGTAACTATTTGGTGATTTTCTACAGCTTCACACACTCATGTCGGGGATTAAATTAGTGAAGACTGTGGCCATTAACCCCTTCAGTAACATAACACGTTTCCCTATTCCTTGTTGTAACTATTTGGTGATCTACAGCTTCACAAACTCATGTGGGGGATTAAAATAGTGAAGACTGTGGCCATTAACCCCTTCAGTAGCATGACACGTTTCCCTATTCGTTGTGGTAACTATTTGGTGATCTTCTACAGCTTCACAAACTCATGTGGGGGGATTAGAAAGTGAAGACTGTGGTCATTAATCTTCTGCCCTCCACAGACCCTTGCTAATGTCAATAAAATAGTCTTATTGTACACAAAGATCACTTATTCATACTCATTCATATATGATTAAAATTTAAAAGAAAGATCAAATAAAATAAGAAAATGATAAAAAGAATAAAAATAGTATGAGATAATAAACAATAAAAAATACATATATGAAAGGATTAATTTCCGCGCAAAAAATAAATTAACGAAAAAAATGAAAATAAAGACAAAAGAAGTAAGGAAACAATAAAAAATAAAATTAGTAAGAAAAAACAGATAAAAAAATGGATGATGCTATAAAAAGCATTGAATCCCACGCCAACTACTGGAAAATTAAAGGAAAAAAATGATAAAAAAAATGGAAACAAAATAAAATGAGAAAAGAATAAACAGAATAAATTAATAGGAAGAACAGACATGAAAAATGGATGATGATATAAGAGCATTCATTCCCTCGATAACTTCTGAAAAATTGAAGAAAAAAGAAGAAATAATGAAAAATGGAGAGAAACACAAAATGAAATAAGAAAAGAATAAAAAGAATAAAACAATAATTAAAAAAACGGACATAAAAATGGAGCAGGTACAAAAGGCATTCAATACTCCCACAAAACAAAATAAATGATAAGGAAAGAATAAAAAAATATAAGTGATGAGAAAAGACATAAAAGATTATATAAAACAGCATTCATTCCCACGCTACACACACACACACACACACACACACACACACCGTGTAGTGTAGTGGTTAGCAGGTTCGACTCACTATCGAGAGGGCCGGGTTCAAGTCCTGGGAAGCGGTAAGGCTAATGGGCAAGCCTCTTAATGTGTGGACCCTGTTCACCTAGCAGTAAATAGGTACGGGATGTAACTCGAGGGGTTGTGGCCTCGCTTTCCCGGTGTGTGGAGTGTGTGATGTGGTCTCAGTCCTACCCGAAGATCGGTCTATGAGCTCTGAGCTCGCTCCGTAATGGGGAAGACTGGCTGGGTGACCAGCAGACGACCGAGATGAATTGTATATACACACACACACACACACACACACACACACACACACACACACACACACGTAGTGTAGCAGTTAGCACACTCAGCTTACAAATGAGAAGGCGCGGGTTTGACCTCCGGGCACAGCGGAGCAAATAGATGAGCCTCTTAATGTGTAGCCCGTTCACCTAGTAGCAGGTATAGGTACGGGATGTAACTCGAGGTTTTATGGCCTCACTTCCCCGGTGTGTGAAGTGTGGTGTGGTCTCAGAGCCTATAGACCGAAGATCGGTCTATAAGTTCTGAGCTCTTTCTGTAATAGGGAAGGCTGGGTGACCAGCAGGCGACCGTAAATATATACAATGAATGCACACACACACACACACACACACACACTTGGCGCAATGGTTAGCGTGGCCAATTCTCAATCAGGTGGTCCCGTGCTCGTGAAAATAACAATACAATGCAACAAAATATGCAACATTGAGACGTTGAGAAGGAGGACGAAGACAGTCAGAGGAGAAGAGGTAATAAGAATTTAAGACCAATTGCTTTTGATTCCTTACGTCTAGAGAGAGCGGTGAGAATGAATTGCCCTTTACATGTGAAGCATTCTCCGATTATGGAACTATAAGGCCCCTATACAAATTTAGCAGCTGGGGAGGGCTGAGAAAAACTGGCGGAGACAACCCTGAAGAATTAACTTCATAGAAGCTGAAATAGCTCAAGATGAGATGTGAAGTTTACACTTCATTTATATATATATATATATATATATATATATATATATATATATATATATATATATATATATATATATATATATATATATATATATATATATATATATATATATATATATATATATATATATATATATATATATATATATATATATATATATATATATATATATATATATATATAGGGCAATATAATATATATAGACAAAAGGACTGGTTAAGGGCAACAAAAATCTAGAGACAAAAGCCCCACCCAGTTGCCAGTCTCCTTATAGAAGCAATGGAATTAACCAAAGGATAGGGACAAACGTCAGGATACCTCGCTCTTAAATGAAGTATAAAGGCGGGTTCACTTGTGGTAGTTGTCGTAAAACAGGGGTAGCATGGAGACACCTGAGTCCATTATGAAAGTGTATTTATGGTAGCATAATACAAAACAAGTGTAAACCGAGCGAAACGAGAGGCAGGAGGCGTAGCGTGTCGCCTGAGGCGGTGGCGAGCGAGGACTGAGGGAAGGACGTGACGTCAGACAGAAAGGGAGTATGGGAAAAACAAAGGACATGCTAACATATGGCTCGGCACGCACAACAGTGCAACCCCGCACTGAAGGTGATCACAATCATAAAAAAATAAATAAACACTATAAAATAAGAGTTCATCTAAAAGAAAATTGTAAGGTCAACACTGGAATGTTCATTTTCACAAAAACAGTCATATTAATAATTGTCATCTGATCACTTTCAAAAATATTACTTCTTTCACTAATTTTCATTACATCACTCATAAGAATATAAAATCTTTTCATTAATTTTCAAATTTTTATATCAATCACAAAAATATTAATTATTTTCATTAATTTTCAAGTTTTCACTTCATTAATTTTCGTTACATGACTCACAAAAATTAGTTCTGTTTATAAGGTCTGTAATCACTTATCACTAAATAGAATTAATAAGAACATAAAATATGGCACACAGTAAGTTCTTATAGTAAGTTCTCATAGTAAGTTCTCGAGGCGTCCCCCGGAAACATTACACAATGGAAAGAAGTACATATATATGTACATATAGATATCAGCTGCTGATAAATATTTAATCATCAAAAAAAAATATTATGTAAGCATACACTTTATCAAAAAAATTTTTTACATGTAATCATGAGCTTCATCAAGAATATTTTGACATATAATCATGGGACATAAAAATCATCATGGTACATAAAAAATAAATCATCATGGTACATGAAAAAAAATTACACAAATAATTAAATACAAAATGTAAATCACTGTCATTTGAACTTCATATGTAGCTAATCATCATACAAAAATGATCTATAAGGAGTTAGCTCTGGAACGCAGATTGTACGAGGACGAAGAAGGTAAGGAAGTAGATGAAGACACAGAGCTAGACGACACAGGTGGAAGAGGCAAGGGTGAAGGCATAGCAACACAAATATCACTCTTTTTAAGTCTGTCTGCATGGACAACGTCTGACATCTGAGCAGAAGGATCAAAAATTTTAAATTTATTTCCTGTTAATTTTTCTTGGATCAAAAAAGGACCTGAAAATTTAGTGGTTAATTTTGACTGTCGTTCAGGTGCAGATTTAAATACTACATCATTAATGTTAAAGGAGACAGGAGTAGCTTTTGCATGTTGACATTGAGTCATTTGAGTACGTGACAACTGGAGAGTACTACGCACTTTATCATGAATAATTTGCATAGCTCGTGCTTGGTTTTGAACATAGTCATCAACAGAATATACTGGTAAACGTGGTTTCTCTAACATGTCAAAGGGGAAACGTTTATCATGTCCAAATACAATAGAATGTGGAGTTTTACCAGTAGATGAATTGATAGTGGCATTTATACAAGCATTCACATGAGGGAGCCAATCTTGCCAAGATTCATGAAATTTACCCACTAAATGTCTCAAAATGGTAAGAATTTTACGATTAGTTCTCTCTACCAATCCATTGGAAGTAGGATGGTAGGCAGTGATGAAAGTTTGAGTAATGTGAAATTGTTGACAAATTTTCTGAAGCACTTCATTTTTAAATTTTGCACCATTATCACTAAGCAATACTGAAGTAGTGTAAAGGCAAATAAAATGAGAAACAAAAGCATGTGCAATGCTAGAAGCAGATTTGTTAGGCAAAGGAATGAGTACTGTGTATCGGCTGAAATGATCTACGCATACTAGGACATACACAGAGCCTTGTGTGCTAAGAGGGAGCTGTAACAAATCAATCGCTACTGTCTCAAACGGACATGCGGGAGTAGGATACTCTTGAATAGGAGCAGTCTTGGTATTTCCTTTATTGAGAGCACAACCAACAACTGAGATACGTGATTAGTGATGTCTCGTGACATATTTGGCCAATAATACTTAGTACGTGCCATTGCAATGGACTTATCACGACCAGGATGACCTGTGTGAGGGAGATCATGAATAAGAGACAGTACAGTAGGAATCAAACTATCTGGAATGACAAGTTGAGTCACTAGTTGATCATCAATCATTACTTTACGTTGCAAGATGTCATCTTGTAAGCTAAATTCAGACAAGGGAACAGGCAATTTTGGCAAAACAGAGTGATCATCAAACTGTAAACACTAGATGACTTTAGACAAGGTAGGATAACTTTTCTGAGCACTGGCTAATTCAGCAAGGGAAAAATTTGACACTTGAGTAATTGAAGTAACTGCAACATTGCGGGACAATGCATCCGCTACTAAATTAGCGCGACCCGGCAGGTATTTGATGTCAGGATTAAATTCTTCAATGGTGAGGAACCATCTAGCTAGACGGCCAGATAAATTTTTGCCTTTGAAAAGTTGTGTGACGGCAACATGGTCATACTAGTATACACAGTAATTGGATAACCATAAATGATGTCACGGAAATGTTTAAGAGACCAAACTAATGCGAGAGCTCCTAGATTTGTTACTGAATAATGTGATTCACAAGCATTAAGTAAACGACTCGCGAAGGCAATGACTTGGGGACGACTACCCGGAACTTGTTGCATCAGGACAGAACCAATACCTTGAGACGATGCATCTGAACAGATCACAAAAGGCAAGTAGTAGTCAGGAAATTATAATACTGGAGCTTGTGTAAGAGCTGATTTAAGAACAGTGAAGCTGTAGTCATGAATTGCATCCCAATGAAAGGGTACATTTTTCTTCAGAAGACGCGTTAGTGGAGATGCAATAGTGGCAAAATTCTTAATGAACGCACGATAATATCCTGCTAATCCCAAGAAAGATCAGACATTGTTAGTCGTGGTTGGGGAAGGAAAGTCTTGAACAGCTTTGACTTTAGCGTTCGTAGTGTGAATACCATGGCGATCCACAACATAGCCAAGAAATTCAATACAAGAATGCAAGAATTGACATTTTGTGATGTTAAGCTTAAGACCAGCTTCTATGAATTTCTGTAACACTAGAGCAAGTTTGTGAAAGTGACTGTCTAAATCTTTAGAGACTAAAATTAAATCATCAAGATAGACAAACAAACCATCGCCAATAAGACCTTGGAAGAGTGAATTTACTAGTCGTTGGCAGGTTAGTGGAGAGTTACGAAGACCCATGGGGCAACGAAGCCACTCAAAATGACCTTTTGGCGTAGAAAATGCAGTAATGGGTCTGCTACTTGGAGACAATGGAATTTGCCAAAATCCACTTTTCAAGTCAAGTGTTGTGAATACTGTATTGTCCTTACTGATGGACTGTAAAATGTCACTAAGTACTGGTAAGGGATAATGGTCAGGAATTGTGACTTGGTTAACTTTCCTAAAATCAATGACTGCACAGTAAGAACCATCTTTCTTTGGCACAAGGAAGAGAGGTGAGTTCCATGGAGAGTACGACTCTTGAATAATACCTTCATCAAGCATGCCTTGCACTAATTTTTGAGCTACTTGACGCTGAGAATGAGGCAAGCGATAAGATGGAACATGTATAGGCCGCGTGTTAGGCTAAAGGTCAATATGATGCTGTACATGGTCAGTAACACCTAAAGGTTCACCTGGTAAAGCAATAGCGTGTCTGTGAGCTACAAGAATATCATAGAGACGCTGTGCTTCTGCAGGAAAATCTGCAACTTTGACATATGCCTCCAACTGAGTGATCAGTTCAGCTGAAGAGCAGGAACTAACAGACTATGAATCTACAGCTCCTATCAAAGGTGGAGAATCCTGAAAAGAAGCTTCATCTATCACACTAAAGGAACCAAGGTGCACGCCATCTTTAAGCGTAATGGACGAACCTGTGAGATTAGTGACTAAAGCATCAGTAAGGTGACCACATCGCATGGTAGAGAGTGTACATTCTAAAGCTAAACGCTGAATCCTGGCACTATCAGGATGTGAGATCACGCATGCGCCTACTGAGGCACAAAGAACACGCACTGGAACTTTAGTTGCTGAAGTAGGACCTATAAACTGGTCACCAACAATGACAGCCACACAACAATCCAAGGAGACAGAACGTTTCAACTCCGGGGACGAAGGTGCTAAGTTTGACTGCGGGGACGAAGGATTCTGAGTACACTGCAGTAACAGTGCTTCGTCAAAAGCAGGTAGACATGACTGTTCAAAATGTACGCGTAGTGAGGCAACTGTAAGAACAGAAACAGGCGAGTCTGAAGCATAATACATGAATCCATTATGGCTGACAGCATGATAACGGGGAAATATTGTAATATCATGTTTAACTAACTCATCATAGCCAAAGAGAGCATCACAGTTCAACACAAAATTTGTTACTACAAAAAATTTTACATCAAAGGTATAATCATGATTATGAAAGGACACAGGCAAAGTTACTGAACCAATAATATTGAGAGCCTTGAGCTGCATGAAAAATCTGGTTCTCTTTTGATAGAGGAACATTATACAATTTATTAAGGTGCTGGTAAGCACATTCTGTCAGTAAGCTACAGTCAGCTCCTGTATCAATGCAAACTGTGAAAGGAGAGCCATAAGTGTACCTTTGCAAATGAAGACGTCGCGCCGTTGCAGCAATAACTGTAGGAATCGACAGGACTGGCATGTCTGAGAGAATGTCTACGTTATGGGAGGAGAATGCTGGCGCTGGTAAAAATTTGACTGTGGTGAAGACACAGTAACATGTTGCTGATGCTGAAGATGTTGAATTTTAAAGCATTCTTCAGAAGAATGAATACTTGGACCATGAATAAGGCAAGACTTAGGTGGTCTTTCAGGAATTGGACGCGACGCAGGACGTCCCTGCCGAGAAGACGATCTCGGGCGACTGGGCACAGAGCGTGTGACATGACGGAAGCCTTGAAGAGACTCATAGTGAGAAAGACGCTGAGCTGAGGGAGAACGCGCTGCATTTCTTTCATGATGCTGTCGCAAAAAACGTTTAATGGTATGTCCCTGTTTGTGACAGTAAGTACAGGCATACACAGCATGTTGCTTATCAGAAGCTGGTGCACTAGGTTGTGAAGTCTGGTTAGCAGAATTTAAAGGTGAAGTAGCAGTAGTGGAAGCTACAACGTGCACGTGAGCTGGATGTTCTTTTAATTTAGAAGCAATTTTAGATGAGAAATCAAGTAGATTATCTGTCTGAGTGTATGTAAGTGTAGACGCAATTCTGCGCTCACTAGGGTTCAAAAAGTTAATGTAATAGAGAAATTCAATTATATCATGAAATCGCTGCTCAGACATTGTACCATTAGTAATCCAATTTGAAGCTTTAAGTGAATCAACAGCAGCAGAAGCTAATTCAGCAGAGCGAGGAAGAGCTCTTAAGCAATTGAGGACACCAAAATTGTTAGTCATTGTATCTGCTCCGTCAAAGACCCACTAGAATGAATCTGGCTGTTGGGGCATACTAAATGCTTGTAAGAAATTTGCTCTGAAAGCGTTATAATCATAATTCAGGGTTTTAGGATTGAAAGCAGTAGCCGACATTAAATCAGCAGCAATAGATTTTGGCTGTAACTGAGAACGCACAAAAGAAATTTTATCAACACCTGAAGTGATGTTAGAGTTGCAAATACTGTCTTCACATTGTTGCAAGAATTGTAAAGGAGAATACTGAAAGATGTTATCACCACCAAACTTCTGGATTGAAGGATCATGGTGTAAGAGTTTAAAAGTTGGAGCAAGCACAGGGCTTTGAAACAATGTAGAAGGAACAGGAGGGGCATTAGCAGTAGTAGTAGGAGTTGTAGTAGTAATGTAGTAAGGGTAGATGAAGTAGTAGTAGTAGTAGTAGTAGTAGTAGTAGTAGTAGTAGTAGTAGTAGTAGTAGTAGTAGTAGTAGTAGTAGTAGTAGTAGTGACAGTATTAACTGTGGTAGTAGTAGTGTTATTATCAAGAGAAGACATGGTGCAAGAATAAAGCTTACCACAGCGTAGCAATATAAAAAAAAAAAAATAAAATAAGTAAAAACAGCAATAAAGTAAGGTGTTATAGTTACACTCTGAAGCAAAATGGAAGTAACTACGTCCAGGGCTCACTCAAAAACACACACTTGGGCAGTACATCTCGTAGCACCAAGTGGAGTACAGAGCACAGCACAGTCAAGCTAGGACGGGCATATATATTAGTTTTTCATAATACACCAGGCATTGCAATTGGTATCAAAAGTACATGGAAGTACTGCTGAGAAAACTTCATGCAGTGATTTCAATACTGAATAAAAAAAATTAGAGATGGTACAATTATAAAAATAAATATAACACTTGGGACAAGATGCAAATCAAGCATGATACTCAAAAATAATTCACTAGAGTGGTTATACTGAAAACACTCAATAAGTATTCAATGGAACACAATGACATACATTACCATACACCATACACTGGCTGGGATATCAGCAGCAATGAAAACACATCACAGACACACATTTCATAATCAGATGCAGTAGTAGTCTCAGTCTGCGATGAAAATCCAGGCATGAACATACAAAAATATAATGAAAATCACACCTAAACATGAAAAAAAATCAAAAGGGAAAAAAATTCAGAGGAAAATAATTACAGGTAGTGTAAGAAAAATAATACAGAAAATAAAATAACTAGCCAACAGCATGGGCAGACAGAAAATGCAGAGAAAACAATGAAGTATAAGCAGAAAGCAATAGAAGAGAGCAAGAAACAAAGAAACAGAAAAATTTCAAGGTCACTCAAGCAGAAACAGTAATAAAATAACAATGCACAAAAAACACTGTTGCACTTGTAAATAACACTGTAGCACTAGCAAATTAAAGAAAATGCATCAAATAATTGAGCTTATGAGGCTGCAAGGGTAATATAATCAAAAAGCAGACCTACACACAAGAAAAACATATGGTACTAGGCTACAAAGACATTTAAATCATCCGTGGCTGTGATAGCCAATCTGAGACAAGGGCAAAGGTGCCGTAACGAATCACCGAAGAGCCCGGTAAAATATCAAGATAGCGGCCAGACAGGAGCCAATCAGAGCACAAGATACAGGTAGCAGCGTCCCACAGCCAATGGGAGAAGCTGAAACATTCAAACATTAAGAGACAAGACGCGAGAATTAGTGGCGCCAAGGCGAGAAAAAGCAGATTAAAATGCAATAAACACCACAAAATAAACTCACTGACTTACCCTGAAGGAACTACCCCAACGTATCTGTGTAGAAGGGTGTAGAAGGGAGCATCAGATGAGGTGTGGAGTAGCTGAGAAGCATAAGATGGCGCCAGGACTGACCTTGGCGGGAAAACACACTGTAATCGCCTAAAAAACTCACAGCAAGCACAAAAGTATGTTATACTTATACAAAAGACGGCAGAAGCTGGAGGGGTGGCGGAGGGGCTGACAGGTGGCACTTGAATCACAGCTCACGAGAGCGAAGGAGTGCGTGTGTCGGCTTGCTACACGTAGCGATTTGATACGCAGCAAGGTGCACGTGGCTTCACAACACTAGTTGAGAGCACAGCAGTCTATCAGGCAGTCAGGCAGTCAACTCAACTCAACTCAACCCAATTCCGCTGGTCAGAGCTACGACCCTTCACAGATTTACCTGCAGCAGGGTTTGTCCCAGTGCACTGGCACCCTAGTGGCTGTGCGCTCGGGACTTTCGGACTGCACATCTGCCAGGCTGCCCGCTTGTCTTGCGGTTCCATCTCTTAATGCCAAAAAAGGGGGATTCTTCCCTTGCAGTATAGACAAAGGACCCATTTGTGTACCGGGACACTCCCTGTCCGGTGAGTGTCCGCCTGAGTGGGGCCCTTCCTCCTTCCCCCTCTCGTATCCCAAGCTCTGCGCTCTGGTTGGGATCGCTTGCGTGTCTATTCGCCCTACAGCCTGAGAGAGTGACCCTCTCAAGCTGCCGGTGACGGTAGGTAGGTGGCTCCGCCCAGAGACAGTTGGCGCCCCTCTTTGCCTTTTCCTCATTATTTTTCATTTCGCTTCCTTCGCGGGCAGCCAACGATACCCTTGGGGGGTGGGCACCGAAAGCTCTGCCCTCTCCCCCTTGTGGTGGGTCTTGTTGAGTAACCTGTTTACAATTGTTTGCCTGTCTTCTATACAGGTACTGTGTACATGCTGTCTTACAGCAACTTATAGGGACAGGTAAAGTCTCCTTGTGAGGCTCCAGTGGGTGCCCCTTCGACCCCTTTTAGAATGGGGGTCCCTAGGGACCACTGGAGTAGGTAATTCCTTTTTAATTGTATCCTGTGTATTTCTCCTCCGTTCTACCTCCACTGTCGCTTCTCTTCTCCTTTACCTTAAGCTTTAACTGGATAATCTCTGTTGCCATATATTCTCTC
>NC_059268.1:133779-141313 GCF_017591435.1 Portunus trituberculatus
AAGAGAAAGCAGATATTATAATACAGTTAGTGAGATAGTGAGTGTCATGGGGAGTATACATAAAGAAAACAGAACAGGAACACTGCACGACAAGGAAGCAAACCACACAATTGAAAAAGAATGGGAATATAAAAGAAAAGAAGAGAGATGAGAGGTTATATATGAGGGAAGTAGAGGAAGTGTTATGAGGAAGAGAGAAAGAGACAATAAGGATATAGGAACACGCTCGTTAAAGATAATAAATAAATAAACAAATGAATAAATAAGAAATCCAGAGAACTCATGAAATAACAAATACGGAAGAGAAGGAAAGGAACACAAAGGAAGCAAAATGAAGTGTTACGATGGACAAGATGCACAAACACCACTAATAATGATCAAATGAACTATTATTAAACAAGTAGAAAAAAATATTTAAGGAAAAGAGAAAATAGGAAAAAAATAGTTTATGGAGAAAGAACATTAGGGATAAAAAAAAAAAAAGCAGAATCATTAAGAATAAATAAAAAGAAATGACACACACACACACACACACACACACACACACACATTCTACCCTTCCCTCCTGTCTATTTACTACATGGCATACCTACGATTCTCTTTCTTTCTGTGATAGTATATGTGCTTGTCTTTCTCCATTTTATTTCTTTTATCAATAATATTTTGTCTTTATGTCAACATTTATTTCATATATATCGTCGTTGTCTATCTCTCTTTTCGTTTTTCTCTCTCTTTCTCTCCCTAACATCTCTTATCTTAACAATTGCTAATTCCTCCTTAATTAAGTATTTCTCTTCCTGTCCTTCTCCATATCCTTCCCTCCTTCCCTTCCTTTCCCTTTCCTTCCCTTTCTTTGCGCTCCTCACTCACCTTCCCTCCTTGTAAATCGCTCAGACTTAAACACGTTTCGAATACAACTATTTCTTTTCATTCTACCTCCTCCGCTTGTTACCTCGTTCGCCACCTCTCCGCCTCCCTTCCACGTCACCGTCTCGTGAACCTTCCACGCCACCGTCTCGTGAACCTTCCACGTCACCGTTTCATGAAGCCCGCTACTGTCCCGAAGTTGGATTCACGCGGCCCCTTTCGACTCAACCGAAAGTGTTGAGCCAGCTCTTGGTTTTCTGGATTGGCAGTTGAGATCCAAGCCTCAACCAGTGAACACAACGCCTCTTGGTTCTGCCGTGGGATCAACCATCACCCAGCATTTCACCACTGCGACACCGCATAAGTATCACTTCCCCTCGTCCGTGCTTTCCACATTGCCTCTATATAGGATTAGGATTATTGTTAGGTATTAAGTTGGGTTCTTTATTGTTGTATTTATTACTGTTTTATATGTATATGTGTATGTCATTTTCCTGTGTTTCATGTTATATATCTGTGTTTCATGTTTCTTGTTATATATGTGTCAATTTCATTATGGGTTATTAAAGTAGCTTTTTAAAGTGACCCCCTTTTACATTTCCTCACCAGTTGAACCTGCAGTGTTTTTTTATTGTTATTGTTCACCGGCTCTCCGATGCCAATCTTACCAGTTTAACCGGTGAACGTAACAATTGGCGACCGTGACAGGACCATTATAACCCATGTTCAGTGTTCCATTTTCCAGTGACTTTTTCTGTGATTGCTTGTGTTTCTGTGGTGTTGTGACTCTGATGTGTTTTTTTTCTGTGACTTACTCTGCGTGTGGTTTAAATTTACCTTTGTGCGTTCAAGTGGCTCCTTTTGGGTTAAACGTGCTTCGTGACTTTCATTGGTATCGCATAGCAGTGGTAGAGCAGGAAACCAGGTAGAAAGGCGTGTTCACCGATAGCACTTATCTCTAGTTTTTGCACATAGGCAGGTGTGTAATAAGTGTTATCCAAGTGTTGGGATCATCATATGTTCATGCGAACCCTCAAGCCCTCACTTCGCGGATAATTTTTCTCGCTAGTTAGAATCGGCCATTTTAACTAGTCTCTCAGACTAATCCGCCTCCTTATCAATAACAAGTCTCAGTACAATTCGCTCCTCACACTCAAGTCTCGTAACTAGAGTAATCCGGATCCCTCTTAATGCCGTAACTCTCTAGTTTACCCCTCATTAGTGATTGTACTCATAAGTGTTTGCTTAAGTATAATCTAGGTAATTTCAAGGTTGCCTTTATTATCACTCTGCCAAGTTCCTCACTTAAGTAATTCGCTTATTTTTTTTTGTTGTGGTTTAACATCTATTTAATATGGCTTCCGTTCAGTTTAACGTTGAAGATTTCTGTGCCGACCCTTCTCTGGAACAACTTAAATATGCTAATATAAAGAAGGACCAATGGAAAGCCATCGCTAAACATTTTGATGTTCCCATCACGTCTCAGATGACTAAAGAGGTCATTAAGAATGTAGTTGTTGAACATCTAGTGCAAGAAGGTCAGTTGCTAGGAAATGCCATAGAAGAGTTAACTCCCATGTCAGCCTCTACGAGGACTATAATACACAGTCCCCAGGAAGAACAGGATAAGAGTAGGTTAAGTCAATGGGAAATTGAGAAGCTTAAACTAGAATACCGGATGCATGAAAGACAAATGCAACTACAGGAAAAACAAATGCAACTACAGGCAGAAAAGAAGATAAAGATAAAGAGAGAATTTCAGTTACAACTTAGAAGGCAGGAGAAAGAGTTAGAACTTCAGGAGTTAACCCTACGAAATGACGCTAAGTTTAGAGGGGAAGAAATAGATATAAAGAAACAGTTAGCAAGCTTTAATCCTGCTACAGCTGCTCCGCTAGTTCCCCCTTTTGATGAATCTGATGTTGACGGGTCATTTCGCGCTTTTGAGAGCATTGCTCATAGGAATAAATGGCCCAAGGATCAGTGGGTGTCTCTCCTTGTCCCTAAGCTAGTAGGAAAAGCTTATAGGGTATACAACGGCCTTAGTGATGAGGTAGAATATGAAGAGATCAAAGGTAACATTCTAGACGCCTACTCTATCACTTCTGATGGATACCGACAGCAGTTTCGAAAGTATGTGAAACCAGAGTCTCACACCTATGTTGAATTCGCTAGTGAGAAACTAAGACAATTTAAGAAATGGTTAGCCGCCCTTAACATTACCACCTTTTCGGAGTTGCTCAATCTAATGGTCCTGGAAGAATGGAAGAACAAGTTACCATTTAATATTCTGAGGCATGTGGAAGAACGGGAGAGAGTGAGCTTATGTCTGCCGCTAAAGTGGCTGATGCGTTTGCTTTGTTGATGGGATCCCTGGGTAGTAGAGGTCGTGGTTCACTGTCTAATGTTAGGTCCTCCTTTGGGGAAGGTCTTGGGGGCGCGGGTGGTAAGCCAACCGGATTCTCGCCAAATGCATATAATTCCCCCTGGTGTACATACTGTAAGAAGCCAGGACACACGATCCAGAAATGTAGACACCCAAATTGCAAGGGTTCTCAACGTCAATTTTCTTTTGTGGCCCCTAGACCAAACACATTTGAGAACAAGAAACCAGTGGCCCTAGCTAACCCTGTCAACTCTCCTCTAGAACTTTATGACCCGTACATGTATCAAGGTAAAGTGTCCCTGACTGATGGTAAAGACCAGGCAATAAATATCAAGGTTCTGCGTGATACAGGTGCTGCCCAATCCATCTTAAGGGAAGATGTCATCCCTAACATCAAACAGGTTTTCACTGGGGAGGTGATCCTTACAGGTCTCGAATCACAGCTCTCCTATCCTTTGGCTAATATTAGCTTACATTGCCCGTTCATTTCAGGAGAGGTTGAGGTAGCCATTAAACCTGGTGAACTGCCAGTACCGGGGGTACATCTTGTACTGGGTAATGATCTTGCGGGTAACTTGGCTGTTCCAAACTTAATTGTTCTTGATTCTCCCTTAACAGAAAGTCCCACTAAGATCCTGGACGAAACATCCCCTCACTTCTTCCCAGTGTGTGCAGTCACCAGGTCTCAGTCCAAGTCCCCTGCCTTTTCATCACCTCCTCCACCAATGATTGCCTCTACTGACAACTTGTATAATGACATCATTTCAAAGGAGAATTTGATTAATGCTCAGGAACAGGATCTCACTTTGGCTAAGATCAGACATGTGGCCAGTGAAACAAAGGATATGTCTAAATTGCCTTGTTTTTATTATCAGGAAGGAGTCCTGATGCGTGCTTACAGACCTCCTGAACTGAAACAACTAGACACCTGGTCAGAAACACATCAAGTTGTCATCCCCTTGTCTGTAAGACCAGCCATTATAGAACTAGCTCATGATGGATTGTCAGGTCATCTAGGCATCCAAAAAACCTACAAGAAGGCTCTTCAACATTTTTTTTGGCCAGGAATGAAAAGGATGTGTCACACTATGTAAAACATGTCATGTATGTCAAGTTGTGGGTAAGCCTAACGAACGCCTTGTGCCAGCTCCTCTGACGCCTATTCCAGTTCAGACGGAGCCCTTCGAAAAGATCATTCTAGACTGCGTAGGGCCCTTACCCAAAACCAAACGAGGGAATCCGTATTTGTTAACCCTCATGGATCCCACTACCAGGTACCCTGAAGCATTCCTCTTAAGAACATCACATCAAAGACCATTGTAAAACATCTAATACATTTTTTCACCTCGGTAGGAATTCCAAAACAAATTCAGTCTGACAAGGGTAGCAATTTCACTAGCCATTTTTTCCAACAGATAGTGAATGAGCTAAACATCGACCATATTACCTCCTCGGCTTACCACCCCAATCCCAAGGCTGTCTGGAGCGGTTTCACCAAACATTAAAATCCATGATGAAGAAGTATTGCTTGGAGCATCAAGGAGACTGGGATGAAAGTATTTCTTTCCTTCTCTTCGCTTTAAGAGAATCTCCTCAAGATTCTTTAGGTTACTCCCTTTTGAATTACTCTATGGTAGACAGATCAGGGGCCTCTCAAAATATTAAAGGATCAATGGTTTACTCAAAATACTCCTTCAAGCCCCAGTGTGTCTGACTACATCAGTAACCTTAAGAATAAAATCAGTGAAGTCAGATCTTTGCTAAATCAAACTTCCTCAAATCTCAAACTAAAATGCAACAGAATTCTCTTCCCAAATCTGTCATGAGAAGTTTCAAACCAGGAGACAAGGTTTTACTTTTCTCCCCACTCCAGGCAATGCTCTTCACAGTAAGTTCATGGGACCTTATGTTGTGGCTCAAAAACTAAGTCCATTAAATTATGTGGTCCACACTCCTGACCGTCGTAAGGATTCCCAACTTGTTCGTATTAATCTAATGAAACCTTACCACTCCAGAGAACCAGAGGACGACTTGTCTCGCGCTGTACCTGTATGTCTGATAGGAAAGGAGTCTGGTCCTGTGCCCCCCGAGGAAGAGTCCGACATCGACTTCCTCTTCTTGTCACCTAAAGGACGCCCTCAAACAGCCAAATCATGTCCAACCTGGATGAGGTGTTTCTTTCCTTAACACCTTCACAACAGTCTGATCTTAAAAGTTATTGCCAGACTCCTACCCATTGCCCTTGATAGAGGACCTTATAGATAGTATAGGAGTAGCCAAATTTGTAACCACTATAGACTTGCTTAAAGGTTACTACCAGATTCCCCTCTCGGACGAGGCCCAAATAATATCCGCCTTCATCACTCCCTTCGGACTATACCAATACACAGTGATGCCCTTTGGATTGTCTAATGCTCCTGCCACCTTCCAGAGGGCTATAAATTACATAACTCAGGACTTGGAGGGCAACATCTACTTCACCGACCTGTTCCTGGGCGGCACCTTCCTCACCTACGGCACGGAGGTCATCAACTTCCCTGACATGGACCCCGAGAAGCGCATCGATCCCATGATACGCATCTTCCCAGAGTCACCAAGTGCACCTTCAGGAAGTTCGGCCTTCGGGAACCATCGAGACCCACGACACCATGTGTGTGCTGGCGGGTAACATCATCAACGAGAAGATCTACATTTTCATCTGGTTCTGGCTGGTCTCTCTCACCACCATCACCGATGTCTGGCTCGTGTATCGCCTCCTCGTCATCGTCTCCTCCGATGTGCGCTTCAAGCTTCTGCAGGTTCTTCCTTTGCGAGGTGCTGTGTCTGGTGGTGGGGCGTGGACAACATCATCGCCGACGCCTTATCAAGATCTCCCGTCTCACCTCCTTCATGAGCCCATTACGGAGGTCTTAGGGGGGAGGAAATGTTACAGCCCGCCCGTAACATGCATTACTACCATCACCTCCTCCGCTTGTTACCTCGTTCGCCACCTCTCCGCCTCCCTTCCACGTCACCGTCTCGTGAACCTTCCACGCCACCGTCTCGTGAACCTTCCACGTCACCGTTTCATGAAGCCCCGCTACTGTCCCGAAGTTGGATTCACGCGGCCTTTCGACTCAACCGAAAGTGTTGAGCCAGCTCTTGGTTTTCTGGATTGGCAGTTGAGATCCAAGCCTCAACCAGTGAACACAACGCCTCTTGGTTCTGCCGTGGGATCAACCATCACCCAGCATTTCACCACTGCGACACCGCATAAGTATCACTTCCCCTCGTCCGTGCTTTCCACATTGCCTCTATATAGGATTAGGATTATTGTTAGGTATTAAGTTGGGTTCTTTATTGTTGTATTTATTACTGTTTTATATGTATATGTGTATGTCATTTTCCTGTGTTTCATGTTATATATCTGTGTTTCATGTTTCTTGTTATATATGTGTCAATTTCATTATGGGTTATTAAAGTAGCTTTTTAAAGTGACCCCCCTTTTACATTTCCTCACCAGTTGAACCTGCAGTGTTTTTTTTTATTGTTATTGTTCACCGGCTCTCCGATGCCAATCTTACCAGTTTAACCGGTGAACGTAACAATTCTCAGTTTGTCCTGCCGAGAAGATATCGTGAGTAATGAAGCATAATGTGTAGCACTTGAGGGATTGCCATCAAGGTGTCTGGAAGTGTCCATTGTGTTGTTAGGTCGGTTTTTTGTCATCTTTTACAGGGAAGATTTACAAAGGTGCTCTACTAATGCAAAATTTGGCAGCATCTTCTTCTTCATCATCTTTTCCTTCTTCTTCTGCTTCTTCTTCTTTTCCTTCTTCTTTCTTAATTCTTCTTCTTCTTCTTCTTCTTCTTCTTCTTCTTCTTCTTCTTCTTCTTCTTCTTCTTCTTCTTCTTCTTCTTCTTCTTCTTCTTCTTCTTCTTCTTCTTCTTCTATTATATTACTCTCTCTCTCTCTCTCTCTCTCTCTCTCTCTCTCTCTCTCTCTCTCTCTCTCTCTCTCTCTCTCATTTGTGGAGTAAAACCTACACCATGTCGAAATTCTCCTCTATAAAACCATTGTGCTCCTTTACAACCTGACAAGTGGTTCCTGTACTGCTATTCTTTGGTTATTCAGGTTTTCAGATTGGATGAACTCGGTGGCATTGCATTGAAATGGAGCGTTGTTTACTTGAGTCTTGTTGATTGTTTGGCATTGTAATAAGCAAACATCGAATGCTGCTAGGAATGTGACGTCACGGCCAGATGTTATGTCATTTTGTGGAATCTCTGTTTTAATATATGT
>NC_059268.1:141813-149246 GCF_017591435.1 Portunus trituberculatus
TTGTCTGTCTCTCTCTTTCCGTCTTTCTCTCTTTTCTCCCTCACATCTACTATCTTAACAATTGCTAATTCCTCCATTAAGAATTTCTCTTCCTGTCCTTCTCCATGTCCTTCCCCTCCCTTCCCTTCCTTTCCCTTTCCTTCCCTTTCTTCGCGCTCCTCACTCACCTTCCCTCCTTGTGAATCGCTCAGTTGTTAAACAGGCTTCGAATACAACTATTTCTTTTCATTCTCAGTTTGTCCTGCCGAGAAGATATCGTGAGTAATGAAGCATAATGTGTAGCACTTGAGGGATTGCCATCAAAGTGTCTGGAAGTGTCCATTGTGTTGTTAGGTCGGTTTTTTGTCATCTTTTACAGGGAAGATTTACAAAGGTGCTCTACTAATGCAAAATTTGGCAGCATCTTCTTCTTCATCATCTTTTCCTTCTTCTTCTGCTTCTACTTCTTTTCCTTCTTCTTTCTTAATTCTTCTTCTTCTTCTTCTTCTTCTTCTTCTTCTTCTTCTGTTACGGCCCGCCCGTAACATGCATTACTACCATCACCTCCTCCGCTTGTTACCTCGTTCGCCACCTCTCCGCCTCCCCTTCCACGTCATCGTCTCGTGAACCTGCCACGCCACCGTCTCGTGAACCTTCCACGTCACCGTTTCATGAAGCCCGGCTACTGTCCCGAAGTTGGATTCACGCGGCCCCTTTCGACTCAACCGAAAGTGTTGAGCCAGCTCTTGGTTTTCTGGATTGGCAGTTGAGATGCAAGCCTCAACCAGTGAACACATCGCCTCTTGGTTCTGCCGTGGGATCAACCATCACTCAGCATTTCACCACTGCGACACCGCATAAGTATCACTTCCCTCGTCCGTGTTTTCCACATTGCCTCTATATAGGATTAGGATTATTGTTAGGTATTAAGTTGGGTTCTTTATTGTTGTATTTATTACTGTGTTATATGTATATGTGTATGTCATTTTCCTGTGTTTCATGTTATATATCTGTGTTTCATGTTTCTTGTTATATATGTGTCAATTTCATTATGGGTTATTAAAGTAGCTTTTAAAGTGACCCCTTTACATTTCCTCACCAGTTGAACCTGCAGTGTTTTTTTTATTGTTATTGTTCACCGGCTCTCCGATGCCAATCTTACCAGTTTAACCGGTGAACGTAACAATTGGCGACCGTGACAGGACCATTATAACCCATGTTCAGTGTTCCATTTTTCCAGTGACTTTTTTCTGTGATTGCTTGTGTTTCTGTGGTGTTGTGACTCTGATGTGTTTTTTTCTGTGACTTACTCTGCGTGTGGTTTAAATTTACCTTTGTGCGTTCAAGTGGCTCCTTTTGGGTTAAACGTGCTTCGTGACTTTCATTGGTATCGCATAGCAGTGGTAGAGCAGGAAACCAGGTAGAAAGGCGTGTTCACCGATAGCACTTATCTCTAGTTTTTGCACATAGGCAGGTGTGTAATAAGTGTTATCCAAGTGTTGGGATCATCATATGTTCATGCGAACCCTCAATGCCCTCACTTCGCGGATCATTTTTCTCGCTAGTTAGAATCGGCCATTTTAACTAGTCTCTCAGACTAATCCGCCTCCTTATCAATAACAAGTCTCAGTACAATTCGCTCCTCACACTCAAGTCTCGTAACTAGAGTAATCCGGATCCCTCTTAATGCCGTAACTCTCTAGTTTACCCCTCATTAGTGATTGTACTCATAAGTGTTTACTTAAGTATAATCTAGGTAATTTCAAGGTTGCCTTTATTATCACTCTGCCAAGTTCCTCACTTAAGTAATTCGCTTATCATTTTTTTTGTTGTGGTTTAACATCTATTTAATATGGCTTCCGCTCAGTTTAACGTTGAAGATTTTTGTGCCGACCCTTCTCTGGAACAACTTAAATATGCTAATATAAAGAAGGACCAATGGAAAGCCATCGCTAAACATTTTGATGTTCCCATCACGTCTCAGATGACTAAAGAGGTCATTAAGAATGTAGTTGTTGAACATCTAGTGCAAGAAGGTCAGTTGCTAGGAAATGCCATAGAAGAGTTAACTCCCATGTCAGCCTCTACGAGGACTATAATACACAGTCCCCAGGAAGAACAGGATAAGAGTAGGATAAGTCAATGGGAAATTGAGAAGCTTAAACTAGAATACCGGATGCATGAAAAACAAATGCAACTACAGGAAGCAAAAGAAAAGCAACTAAAGAAAGCAACTAAGGCAGAAAAAGATACTACAGAAAGAAAGAGAGAATTTCAGTTACAACTTAGAAGGCAGGAGAAAGAGTTAGAAATTCAGGAGTTAACCCTACGAAATGACGCTAAGTTTAGAGGGAAGAAATAGATATAAAGAAACAGTTAGCAAGCTTTAATCCTGCTACAGCTGCTCCGCTAGTTCCCCCTTTTGATGAATCTGATGTTGACGGGTCATTTCGCGCTTTTGAGAGCATTGCTCATAGGAATAAATGGCCCAAGGATCAGTGGGTGTCTCTCCTTGTCCCTAAGCTAGTAGGAAAAGCTTATAGGGTATACAACGGCCTTAGTGATGAGGTAGAATATGAAGAGATCAAAGGTAACATTCTAGACGCCTACTCTATCACTTCTGATGGATACAGACAGCAGTTTCGAAAGTATGTGAAACCAGAGTCTCACACCTATGTTGAATTCGCTAGTGAGAAACTAAGACAATTTAAGAAATGGTTAGCCGCCCTTAACATTACCACCTTTTCGGAGTTGCTCAATCTAATGGTCCTGGAAGAATGGAAGAACAAGTTACCATTTAATATTCTGAGGCATGTGGAAGAACGGGAGAGAGTGATCTTATGTCTGCCGCTAAAGTGGCTGATGCGTTTGCTTTGTTGATGGGATCCCTGGGTAGTAGAGGTCGTGGTTCACTGTCTAATGTTAGGTCCTCCTTTGGGGAAGGTTTTGGGGCGCGGGTGGTAAGCCAACCGGATTCTCGCCAAATGCATATAATTCCCCCTGGTGTACATACTGTAAGAAGCCAGGACACACGATCCAGAAATGTAGACACCCAAATTGCAAGGGTTCTCAACGTCAATTTTCTTTTGTGGCCCCTAGACCAAACACATTTGAGAACAAGAAACCAGTGGCCCTAGCTAACCCTGTCAACTCTCCTCTAGAACTTTATGACCCGTACATGTATCAAGGTAAAGTGTCCCTGACTGATGGTAAAGACAAGGCAATAAATATCAAGGTTCTGCGTGATACAGGTGCTGCCCAATCCATCTTAAGGGAAGATGTCATCCCTAACATCAAACAGGCTTTCACTGGGAGAAGGTGATCCTTACAGGTCTCGAATCACAGCTCTCCTATCCCTTGGCTAATATTAGCTTACAGTGCCCGTTCATTTCAGGAGAGGTTGAGGTAGCCATTAAACCTGGTGAACTGCCAGTACCGGGGTACATCTTGTACTGGGTAATGATCTTGCGGGTAACTTGGCTGTTCCAAACTTAATTGTTCTTGATTCTCCCTTAACAGAAAGTCCCACTAAGATCCTGGACGAAACATCCCCTCACTTCTTCCCAGTGTGTGCAGTCACCAGGTCTCAGTCCAAGTCCCCTGCCCTTTCATCACCTCCTCCACCAATGATTGCCTCTACTGACAACTTGTATAATGACATCATTTCAAAGGAGAATTTGATTAATGCTCAGGAACAGGATCTCACTTTGGCTAAGATCAGACATGTGGCCAGTGAGACAAAGGATATGTCTAAATTGCCTTGTTTTTATTATCAGGAAGGAGTCCTGATGCGTGCCTACAGACCTCCTGAACTGAAACAACTAGACACCTGGTCAGAAACACATCAAGTTGTCATCCCTTGTCTGTAAGACCAGCCATTATAGAACTAGCTCATGATGGATTGTCAGGTCATCTAGGCATCCAAAAACCTACAAGAAGGCTCTTCAACATTTTTTTGGCCAGGAATGAAAAAGGATGTGTCACACTATGTAAAACATGTCACATATGTCAAGTTGTGGGTAAGCCTAACGAACGCCTTGTGCCAGCTCCTCTGACGCCTATTCCAGTTCAGACGGAGCCCTTCGAAAAGATCATACTAGACTGCGTAGGGCCCTTACCCAAAACCAAACGAGGGAATCAGTATTTGTTAACCCTCATGGATCCCACTACCAGGTACCCTGAAGCATTCCCTCTTAAGAACATCACATCAAAGACCATTGTAAAACATCTAATACATTTTTTCACCTCGGTAGGAATTCCAAAACAAATTCAGTCTGACAAGGGTAGCAATTTCACTAGCCATTTTTCCAACAGATAGTGAATGAGCTAAACATCGACCATGTTACCTCCTCGGCTTACCACCCCAATCCCAAGGCTGTCTGGAGCGGTTTCACCAAACATTAAAATCCATGATGAAGAAGTATTGCTTGGAGCATCAAGGAGACTGGGATGAAAGTATTTCTTTCCTTCTCTTCGCTTTAAGAGAATCTCCTCAAGATTCTTTAGGTTACTCCCTTTTGAATTACTCTATGGTAGACAGATCAGGGGCCTCTCAAAATATTAAAGGATCAATGGTTTACTCAAAATACTCCTTCAAGCCCCAGTGTGTCTGACTACATCAGTAACCTTAAGAATAAAATCAGTGAAGTCAGATCTTTTGCTAAATCAAACTTCCTCAAATCTCAAACTAAAATGCAACAGAATTCTCTTCCCAAATCTGTCATGAGAAGTTTCAAACCAGGAGACAAGGTTTTACTTTTTCTCCCCACTCCAGGCAATGCTCTTCACAGTAAGTTCATGGGACCTTATGTTGTGGCTCAAAAACTAAGTCCATTAAATTATGTGGTCCACACTCCTGACCGTCGTAAGGATTCCCAACTTGTTCATATTAATCTAATGAAACCTTACCACTCCAGAGAACCAGAGGACGACTTGTCTCGCGCTGTACCTGTATGTCTGATAGGAAAGGAGTCTGGTCCTGTGCCCCCAGAGGAAGAGTCCGACATCGAATTCCTCTTCTCGTCACCTAAAGGACGCCCCTCAAACAGCCAAATCATGTCCAACCTGGATGAGGTGTTTGTTTCCTTAACACCTTCACAACAGTCTGATCTTAAAAAGTTATTGCTAGACTTTTCTGAAATCACAGGTGACCTTCCAGGAGTTTGTAATACTATCCAACATGACATAAGATTAACATCTACCGACATCAAGCCTATAAGACAACCAGCCTATCGCATTTCACCCATTAAAAGAGACCTGATGAAAAAAGAGGTAGACTATCTGCTCTGTCATCACCTTGCAGAACCTAGTATATCTCCTTGGGCTTCTCCCTGTCTGTTAACATCTAAACCAGATGGTAGTAGTCGATTTTGCACCGACTACCGGAAATTAAATAAAGTGACGGTGCCAGACTCCTACCCATTGCCCTTGATAGAGGACCTTATAGATAGTATAGGAGTAGCCAAATTTGTAACCACTATAGACTTGCTTAAAGGTTACTACCAGATTCCCCTCTCGGACGAGGCCCAAATAATATCCGCCTTCATCACTCCCTTCGGACTATACCAATACACAGTGATGCCCTTTGGATTGTCTAATGCTCCCGCTACCTTCCAGAGGGCTATAAATTACATAACTCAGGACTTGGAGGGAACATCCGCGTATCTGGACGACCTGGTGGTGACTGCAGACGACTGGGCAACACATCTGACCCGTCTTCGGAGGCTGATGGGTCGGTTGCAGGAAGCCGGGCTTACCATCAACCTGGCCAAGTCCACCTTCGGGAGGTCTACGGTGGTCTACCTGGGACATGTGGTGGGGAACGGCAAGGTTCACCCCAAGAGAGCTAACGTTGAGGCCATCCTTGGCTTCCTGTTCCTACCACCAGGAAAGCTCTCATGAGGTTCTTGGGGATGGCTGGGTTTTACAGACGCTTCTGTAAAACTTCTCCACCCTGGCCGCCCCCTTGACGGACCTTCTCAGCACTTCCGTCCCCTTCCACTGGACCCCGGCCTGTGACCAAGCCTTCAAACACCTCAAGGCGTTTCTCTCCTCGGAACCAGTGGTCTGGACGCCGGATCACTCCCGACCCTTCCATTTACAAGTTGACGCGAGTGGAGTTGGAGTGGGTGCTGTCCTACTACAACCGGACCCCACAAGCGGCATCCTCCATCCCATCGCTTACCACTCTGCAAAACTGAAACACCATCAACTCAACTACTCCACCATCGAAAAGGAGGCTCTGGCACTCGTGCTGGCGCTCCAACGTTTTGAGTGCTATCTTCATCCTGGTCCGCACATCACCAAGGTCTTCACGGACCACAATCCTCTGGCCTTCCTGTACGCCATGAGGAACCGAAACCAACGCATTCTTAGGTGGGCCTTGTTAACTCAACCTTTCAACCTGGAAGTCCATCATATCAAGGGGGTGGACAACATCATCGCCGACGCCTTATCAAGATCTCCCGTCTCACCTCCTTCATGAGCCCATTACGGAGGTCTTAGGGGGGAGGAAATGTTACGGCCCGCCCGTAACATGCATTACTACCATCACCTCCTCCGCTTGTTACCTCGTTCGCCACCTCTCCGCCTCCCCTTCCACGTCATCGTCTCGTGAACCTGCCACGCCACCGTCTCGTGAACCTTCCACGTCACCGTTTCATGAAGCCCGGCTACTGTCCCGAAGTTGGATTCACGCGGCCCTTTCGACTCAACCGAAAGTGTTGAGCCAGCTCTTGGTTTTCTGGATTGGCAGTTGAGATGCAAGCCTCAACCAGTGAACACATCGCCTCTTGGTTCTGCCGTGGGATCAACCATCACTCAGCATTTCACCACTGCGACACCGCATAAGTATCACTTCCCTCGTCCGTGTTTTCCACATTGCCTCTATATAGGATTAGGATTATTGTTAGGTATTAAGTTGGGTTCTTTATTGTTGTATTTATTACTGTGTTATATGTATATGTGTATGTCATTTTCCTGTGTTTCATGTTATATATCTGTGTTTCATGTTTCTTGTTATATATGTGTCAATTTCATTATGGGTTATTAAAGTAGCTTTTAAAGTGACCCCTTTGCATTTCCTCACCAGTTGAACCTGCAGTGTTTTTTTTTATTGTTATTGTTCACCGGCTCTCCGATGCCAATCTTACCAGTTTAACCGGTGAACGTAACAACAGATGATAGCTTTCTCAATGGTGCTTAAGTGTGAGTACCGGTTTGCTGTCTCTCGACAAGCAACTCTCAGTCAATAGCACATCCCCTCACCATCACTACGATGCTCACAACATAAGGCCCATATTTAGAAACACCTTGCTCTCTCACCAGAGCTATTCTCCAAGACCACAAGGATGATTAGTCTAGTTATGATGAGTGTTTCTCCTGTTAACAACGCAGAAATCATTTTAATTTGTCAAAAGAACAGTGAAACACCATTAAAAGCCTTTTCAAGGTAG
>NC_059268.1:149746-162211 GCF_017591435.1 Portunus trituberculatus
AACACCTACATGGAACCAGCGTCACTCCTTTGAAGGCAAGAGAAGAGCGTCGCTCTAAACACTGATTGTGAATAATTGGTGTCACTTATGGGTGCACTCTTTATAATACATAAGCCAACACGGTCACTATCCTAATGGATAACAGCATCACAGGTAAACATGCATTGCAAGTAACTGATTAAGATTAAAGAAAGGAAAGAACTTCAGCGAGGCAAGACCAGCAGCCTTTGTCGTGATTCCCCTCGCCACAGTGACGTGCACCAATCAGTGCAGCAGCGCAGTGTGGCAGCAGCAGTGTCCCTGAGGCTCAGCTCGTGAGTCTCTGGAGCAGCGCACATAATGGAGACATCAGTGTCCTGCAAGTCTTCCTCTGACCAAAGCAGCAACCAAACACATTTCCATGGTGAGGGAGAAATACACAGGCACTGACACTTAGGCAGATTGTGTCACTTCTTCAGTAAAGTACCAGACAAGGAGGCGGAACTTCCCTTCTGGCCCGTCCAGAGACAAAGGGTGTGCAATGCGCACACATCCAGTGTTCTAATGGTCAAATGTTTCTCAAGTTTTCTTTATTATTTTAAATTTTCTTCCTTTATATTGTAAGGCGAGTGGACTGTTACGGGCGAGTGTGGCTACAGCAGGGCATGACCAACTCAGCTCCCAGATAGAAGAACTGAGGCACAATTGAGTACTGGTGTTATAAGCCAAGAGCATAACACACAAACACACACACACACACACACACACACACACACACACACACACACACACACACACACACACACACACACACACACACACACACACACACACACACACACACACACACACACACACACACACACACACACACACACACACACACACACACACACACACACACACACACACACACACACACACACACACACACACACACACACACACACACACACACACACACACACACACACACACACACACACACACACACACACACACACACACACACACACACACACACACACACACACACACACACACACACACACACACACACACACACACACACACACACACACACACACACACACACACACATGGCAGGGATAGGCTGGGAATAGCGATATTACTGAGTTTTATTTCCGTTTCTATTCATTTATTTATTCATTCATTATCAATATTATAATTTTTTTTCCCTTGGCTAGTTTCCTTACTGTGGGGAAAAAATACACGTCTTTCACCTCCTGGAACTGTTTGAGCGTGGCTGCAGGTACTCTAAGAGACACAACGTGGCGCGGAGGTTGGATCAGCCAGGAGATATTTTGAAACATTTGTTTCCAAATCCCCACTACCTTCAAAAGGCTTTTAATGGTGTTTCACTGTTCTTTTGACAAATTAAAATGATTTCTGCGTTGTTAACAGGAGAAACACTCATCATAACTAGACTAATCATCCTTGTGGTCTTGGAGAATAGCTGTGGTGAGAGAGCAAGGCGTTTCTAAATATGGGCCTTTTGTTGTGAGCATCGTGGTGATGGTGAGGGGATGTGCTATTGACTGAGAGTTGCTTGTCGAGAGACAGCAAACCGGTACTCACACTTAAGCACCATTGAGAAAGCTATCATCTGTTATAAGAAGTGCAGAAATAAAAAAAAAAAAAAAAGCAAATCTAGTGAACTATTTTGACAACATACAAATGTTAGTCCTCAGAAAAAAAGAAGAAG
This sequence comes from Portunus trituberculatus, assembly GCF_017591435.1. Classification (NCBI taxonomy): domain Eukaryota; kingdom Metazoa; phylum Arthropoda; class Malacostraca; order Decapoda; family Portunidae; genus Portunus; species Portunus trituberculatus. The sequence continues at coordinate 151,452 of NC_059268.1, forward strand.
CAGAAATAGAGTTTTACGTTTCCAACACTCATATTCACACTTATATTCAGACATATATTAAAACAGAGATTCCACAAAATGACATAACATCTGGCCGTGACGTCACATTCCTAGCAGCATTCGATGTTTGCTTATTACAATGCCAAACAATCAACAAGACTCAAGTAAACAACGCTCCATTTCAATGCAATGCCACCGAGTTCATCCAATCTGAAAACCTGAATAACCAAAGAATAGCAGTACAGGAACCACTTGTCAGGTTGTAAAGGAGCACAATGGTTTTATAGAGGAGAATTTCGACATGGTGTAGGTTTTACTCCACAAATGAGAGAGAGAGAGAGAGAGAGAGAGAGAGAGAGAGAGAGAGAGAGAGAGAGAGAGAGAGAGAGAGAAGAAGAAGAAGAAGAAGAAGAAGAAGAAGAAGAAGAAGAAGAAGAAGAAGAAGAAGAAGAAGAAGAAGAAGAAGAAGAAGAAGAAGAAGAAGAAGAAGAAGAAGAAGAAGAAGAAGAATTAAGAAAGAAGAAGGAAAAGAAGAAGAAGCAGAAGAAGAAGGAAAGATGATGAAGAAGAAGATGCTGCCAAATTTTGCATTAGTAGAGCACCTTTGTAAATCTTCCCTGTAAAAGATGACAAAAAACCGACCTAACAACACAATGGACACTTCCAGACACCTTTGATGGCAATCCCTCAAGTGCTACACATTATGCTTCATTACTCACGATATCTTCTCGGCAGGACAAACTGAGAATGAAAAGAAATAGTTGTATTCGAAGCCTGTTTAACAACTGAGCGATTCACAAGGAGGGAAGGTGAGTGAGGAGCGCGAAGAAAGGGAAGGAAAGGAAAGGAAGGGAAGGGAGGGGAAGGACATGGAGAAGGACAGGAAGAGAAATTCTTAATGGAGGAATTAGCAATTGTTAAGATAGTAGATGTGAGGGAGAAAAAGAGAGAGAAAGACGGAAAGAGAGAGACAGACAAACAGACGACGAGAAATATATAATAAATGTTGACAGAAAGGCAAAATAATATAGATAAAAATAAAAAAAGAAGTAAAACAAATATGGAGAAAGACAAGCAGACATACTAGCACAGAAAAGAAGAGAATTGTGGGTATGCCATGTAGTAAATAAACAGGAGGGAAGGGGAAGGGTAGTGTGTGTGTGTGTGTGTGTGTGTGTGTGTGTGTGTGTGTGTTCTGGGAAGGTTAACGATTCAAGGAGGCATGTGGTGGGATTCGAACCTACGCATGGACGTCTGCCGGATCCCACACTCACCTTTTCCCACGCTCGTCTTTTCTTTATATTTTCGGCAATTCGCTTTTTATCCCCTCACCATTCATTTTCTTTTCTACCTCATTTCTTTTTTATTTACTTTAGTGATTCTGCTTTTTTTTTATCCCTAATGTTCTTTCTCCATAAACTATTTTTTTTCCTATTTTTCTTTTCCTTAAATATTTTCTTCTACTTGTTTAATAATAGTTCATTTGATCATTATTAGTGGTGTTTGTGCATCTTGTCCATCGTAACACATAATTTTGCTTCCTTTGTGTTTCTTTCCTTCTCTTCCGTATTTGTTATTTCATGAGTTCTCTGGATTTCTTATTTATTCATTTGTTTATTTATTTATTATCTTTAACGAGCGTGTTCCTATATCCTTATTGTCTCTTTCTCTCTTCCTCATAACACTTCCTCTACTTCCCTCATATATAACCTCTCATCTCTCTTCTTTTCTTTTATATTCTCATTCTTTTCAATTGTGTGGTTTGCTTCCTTGTCGTGCAGTGTTCCTGTTCTGTTTTCTTTATGTATACTCCCATGACACTCACTATCTCACTAACTGTATTATAATATCTGCTTTCTCTTCTTTGTATATTGCCTTTTTTGTTGCGTTAAGTGTGTGCTTTGCTTCCTTGTCATCGATATTTTTCTATTTATTATCATTATTGGTGTTATTCATTGGTACTTTTCCTTTGTTTGTTTCCTTATCATCTGTGTTTTCTTGGTATTTTACCATCAATGGTTGTGTTTTATTCTATTCATTTTGACATACACTTCCCTTTGTTCCTCATTTATGTACGTATTTCCTTTCTTCTTTTCTATCGCCATTTTCTACTCTGGTTTGTTTCCTTGTCTATGTTTTTATTGCTACATTTTCAGTGGTGATTTTGTTCTATTCATCTTGACATACACTCATTTCTATTCCTCCTTCTGTAATTCCTTCCGTCTCCTTTATCGCCATTCTCTACTGTGTGGTTCGCCTTCTTATCCTTATTTTTCTGATAACTTGACTCAGTGGTGGTGTTTTACTCTACATCTTTACTCTCATATCTTTTTGTTTTTCCTTTATATATTCCTTTCTCTCCCCCTTCCACATCGCCATTCTCTTTACTTACTCTTGTTCTCTTATTTGATATCATTGGTGATATTTTATTATATACATCTTTGTCATATTTTCTTACTATTCCTTTATGCATTCCCCTCCTTTTCTCCTATGTGCATCACCATTCTCTGCTGTGTGTTTTCTCTTATCATTTTAGTATCAGTGGTGGTGTTTTACTGTATTCATCTTGACCTACACTCCTTTTATTCCTCCTTTATTTACTCCCTTCCTTCTCTCCCTTGTATATCGCCATTAGTACTTGTTTTTCTTATTACTTTATTGTCAACGATGGTATTTTTCGCTATACATATTTACCTTTGCATCTTTTTGTTTCCCCTTTATGTATTCCCTTCCTCCTCTCCCTTGTATATGGTCATTCTCTGATGTGTGCCCATGGTTCGCCTCTTTGTCCTTGTTTTCCTTTTACTTCAATATCATTGGTTGTTTTACTCTATACTTATTTACTTTACATTTCCTTTTATTCTTCCTTTATGTATTCCCTTCCTTTCTTCCATTGTATATCGTTATTCTCTGTGTGTTTATTATCAACGGTGGTATTTTGTACTATACATCTTTACTTTCATATTTTTTTACTCCTCCATTATTCATTCCCCTTCCTTCTCTCCATTGTATATTGCCATTCTCTGTTTGTTTTCCTTATTACTTTATCATCAACGGTGGTATTTTTCACTATACATCTTTATTTTCGTATCTTTTTATTCCTCCTTTACTTATTCCCTTCCTTTTCTCCATTGTATATCGCCATTAACTGCTGCAGTTCACCTCCTCGTCACCGGTGCTCCTGTTCTGGCGTGCGCAGTGAAGCATAGACTCGTTGGTATTTACTTGTTTTCTCTTCAGGTCAGAGGTTGTGAAAGTATGTGCGTTCCAGCGAGCTATAATTGAAAGACTACCTTATGGAAAATTTCTCCAGGTGTTTTGTGTGTGTGTGTGTGTGTGTGTGTGTGTGTGTGTGTGTGTGTGTGTGTGTGTGTGTGTGCGTGTGTGTGTGTGTGTGCGTGTGTGTGTGTGTGTGTGTGTGTGTGTGTGTGTGTGTGTGTGTGTGTGTGTGTGTGTGTGTAATTCACCTCGGTCGTCTGCTGGTTACCCAGCCAGTCTTCCCCATTACGGAGCGAGCTCAGAGCTCATAGAGCGAACTTCGGGTACGACTGAGACCACATCAACACACACACACACCGGGAAAGCGAGGCCACAACCCCTCGAGTTACATCCCGTACCTATTTACTGCTAGGTGAACAGGGGCCACACCTTAATTAAGAGGCTTGCCCATTTGCCTCACTGTTTTCCGGGACTAGAACCCGGGCGTGCTAACCACTACACTACGCGTGTGTGTGTGTGTGTGTGTGTGTGTGTGTGTGTGTGTGTGTGTGTGTGTGTGTGTGTAGATGAACAAATAAGATAGACAATTAAACAAATTGATACTTATAATCTAATAATGATACTACTACTACTACTATTACTAATATTACAATATTACTACAAAATAAGAAGAGTAACAACAATAACAAAATAACATCCAAAAATATGAACATTTTTTTCCACATATACACACACAAAAATACCAAATAAACAAATAAATAAATAAAAAAAAAAAAAACAGACAAATAAAACTACACAAACAAAACAAAAAAAAAAAAAAAAAAGAAAATATTAACATTTCCCTGACAAAGTTGCTTACGTGTTGATGTGACGTCGGAAGATATAACGATGACGGGGCAAGGAGGAGGAGAGAAGAGGGAGGGAAATGCAGGCAAAACACCTATATATATATACACAATATTTGTTAAAACGTCTTATTATTATATTTTTAAAGTGTTTTATGAAAAAAAAACTAGATCAATTGAAAAAATTTCTATATTGAAGCCATTTTATATTTTTGCAATTTTAAAACGAGAAAATTGATGAAAATAAGTTGAAAGAGAGAAACGAAATAAGAGGTAAAAAAGAAAAAGTGTTACTTTAGCGGTGTTCTGTTTTCTATGTAGTAAAACAAAGAAATGCAGGGAAAACGCGTATATACGCACTTTTTTTTTTTTATACTATGTGGGCTTTTCACGGGAATTTATGGGCTAAAGGGGATACACTTTGTTTAAAGAACTCAAATATGTATTAATATTGGTTATTTTGGTTGTTTATAGCATTTTAAACACCAAATCACAGAAAAGCAGTCAAAAAGTATATACACTGTACTTGTAAAAACGTCGTATTTGTAAATTTTGAAGTGTTGTCTGATAAAAGAATTGAAAATTTTGTATATTCAAGTCATTTTACATTGTTATTCTTCAAAACAATAGAATTGATGAAAACAATCCAATATAGAGAAACGACATAAAAGTAACAAAAACGTGTTATTTTCGTAGTTTTTAGCATTTTCTTTTCACCAAAACACAGACATAAAGACATAACTCATGATTACACACTATTTTGTAAGGATTTGAAATATAAATTTGAAATATGGTGTTTTCCATCATGTTTTGCACCAAATCTCAGAAATGCAGTCAAAAAAAAGCATATACAAAATATTTCTCAAAACGACTTTTTTACATATTTTTAGGGTGTTTTATGAAAGAAAAAAAACTACCTTGATTAAAAATTTTGTATATTCAAGCCATTTTACAGTGATACACTTTAAAAGGAAGAAATTGATGAAAATATTCCAAAATAGAGGAAAGAAATAAAAATAATCATGGCGATTCAGAATCAATGATTGGTTTGGACCCATTTTTTCATGAATCAATGCGATTCAGCCGAGGAGTAAGCACCATATTATTGGACGTCCTAATCAATTTAGTACGAGAATGACGTGCTATACATGATCCTAGTGATCCTGTGCACCATGGCCATGTACATGTATTGTACTGAACCAAAGACGGAATTTGCTGTAGCCTACGAATTACTATACAATAATATTTTGCATATTTTGAAAAAAAAAGAAAAAAGTAACAACAAAAAGCGTTATAGATGTGCTTACATATTTCCATGTGGCAACTGTAGTGTGTATCGTATACTTTTGAAATGTGTGACATAACGTAACCATCAGCCAGCCAGGCACCAGACAGAGTGGGAGAAGGGTGTAAATTTCCTGCTACTAATCCCTGTGCCTCTGATTTCGTTCACTAAATACTACGGTATGTCACGTCACAAAGTAAAAGTCAATATGACAAAATACTGAAATTAACATAGCTGTAATTGTTTTAATATTCTCTTAATATCCTTCGTACACCGTTAAGCCTAAACAAAGAGTAGATGTGATAATATGGTATCAACTGGTGCGCTCATTTCTTCCGCGGTGGATGTATGCATCAGTGAATCATTATGTCCTGCCACTCGACAACTCCACCGGGCGAGACAAAGTATTCTCTCAGAGTGTCACGAACTGACATGGCCTCTGTTGTAGGCCTAGTAGACCTTGTTGATGACAAGCTCCACCAATATCTTAAATTATTCTGTGGTTATCCTAAAAAAAAAATAAATAAAGAAATAAAAATAATAAAAAAATGAAAGAAATGAATATTGACAAAATCTGGAAATAAAAGTATAGAGCTCCCAAATTGAGGTCTTCTAGAATTAATTACATGCACCCATATTCGTTGCAGAAGACTACGCCTACGCTTCCTCAGTCTCTGTAACACTACTATTTCTGCAAAAGCTAATACGTCCAAACTTCCCTATGGCTGCCTTAGTACTGAATCATCTGAATGATGTGAATCAGACGTGTTTGAGACTCAGTCGGTTTCAACTATGCAGATTCAAAATTATTCCATTCAAATGATTCTTCATGAATTAAATCGATTCCATTCGCTTGGTGTAAACGCACCCTTATTTTAGTGGTTTTCTGTTTTTTTTATGTAGCCAAACAGAAAATGCAGGAAAAACGCTTATTTATAAACTGTTTGTTTAAAGAACTGAAATATGTATTAAAAAAGGGTTATTTTGATAGTTTAAAGCATTTTAGGCACCAAAACTCAGAAAAAGGTGTTAAAGCAAGTACATTTACTTTTGTTAGTACGTCTTATTTACATGTTTTAAAGTTGTTTGGTGAAATAAGAAAAAAACTCGATTGAAAATTTGGTGTTCAAGTCTTTTGCTATCGTTCAAAAAGATGGATTTGATGAAAACAAGCCAATATACAAAAACGAAATAAAAGTAATAAAAACGTGTTATTTTTGTAGTTTTCAACCATTTTTGCACAAAAATACAGAAATGCAAGCAAAACAAATATATACACATTCTTTAAAACGTTTTATTTATATGTTTTTAATGTGTTTTATGAAAAAAAAAATCTTGATTCAAAATCTATCTTTCTCCTACCTTCTTTCACCCCTTCTCTTCCCACCCACTTTTTCTTAGGTAGCTTTTTCTATTTTCTTCACACCCCCTTAAAAAATAATCAAAATACAAAAATGAAATAAAAAAATAAAGGGGACATGAATGTAGTTTTTAGGAACAGTAGCGGGAACAGAACAAGAAATAATGGGTTTAAACTTGAAAAATTCGGGTTTAGGAAAGAAATGGGAAAAAAATGGTTTCCAAACAGAGTGGTAGATGAGTGGAACGGTCTGAGGGGTCATATAATGAAGGCTGAGTGAATAGGGAGCTTTAAAAGAAGGGTAGATAAGTTCATGGACGGGGAAGATAAATGGAATTAGGTAGCTTAAACACACGGGGACTGCCTCGTATAGGCCTGGCGGCCTCTTGCAGCTTTCCTCTCTTCTTATATGTTCTTATGTACTATTGCTATTACTACTATTAATAAAACTGATAATACGACTTAATAACTGAATACCTGACTGATTGATTGACTGACTGTCTGGCTGACGAAAACTGACTGGTTGACTGGTTAACTAACTGGTAGAATCACTAATTGACAGACATACAGACAGACAGACAATTAAGTGAATGACACAAACAACACTTATGAGAAAATTAAAGTTTTCTTATAAAAGTGAAAGCCAAATCTCTCTCTCTCTCTCTCTCTCTCTCTCTCTCTCTCTCTCTCTCTCTCTCTCTCTCTCTCTCTCTCTCTCTTTCTGTTCACAGTTTTATCAAGAACTTGTTTTAAATCATTCCTAATAGTTTTTGAAACCAGAACTTGTAGGTGGAGAAAGCAATGAGTTGTTATGACCAGGATTTTTTTCTTTCACGCGTGATACAAAGCCTTGTACTGAGCCAACCATTGAGGGAGCACCATCAGTGCAGATCCCAAGGGGATGTAGGCAGTGCTGCAGACTGAGTGATTCCCGTGTCCTCTCTTCCCGGTTCCCTTTGTGGTCTCATTTATACAATTGAGCAGCTGCAGCCTGCCCTCTAAAGACAACTTCTACTACTTCCTACACTACACTACAACACCTTACACTTTTACACTCTTCAAATCAAAATTTAATAATGGCTTCACCACGCCCTGCCTCGGAGTCCCCTCTGGGAGGGACCATAAATGTCCCCAGGTCGGACTGCCCTCTGCTGTCGACCTTGGGTGTCTTGACACTTCATCTAATACTTTCACTATCAATTTCTGCAACATTCGTGGCCTTCGTTCTAATTTTCAATCTGTGGAACACCACCTCTCCTCTACTAAACCTCATCTTCTCTTCCTAACTGAAACACAGTTGTCTGTGACTACTGACAGCAGCCCTTTTCTGTTCCCTCCTACTTGCTCTATCCTCATTTTCAATCCAAAGCTGGATGTTGCGCATACGTGCGTAACGACACCACTTGCTCTCGTGCCCACAATCTTGAATCTTCAGAATTTTCTACCATCTGGCTAAGACTTCAATGTCACTCTAACTAAATTCATCTGTGCTGTATACCTCTCACCTAATTCCTCTGACTATGTAAAATTCTTTGACTATTTGACTTCCAAGGTGGAGCACATCTTATCTCACTTTCCTTTGCTGAGATCTCCATTTTAGATTTCAATGTTCACCACCAGCTTTGGCTTTCATCTTCTTTCACTGACCAACCTGGTGAACAAACCTTCAACTTTGCTATCCTTCATGACCTAGAGCAGCTAGTGCAGTTCCCTACCCGTATTCCTGACCGCCTTGGAGACACGCCCAACATTCTTGATCTTTTCCTAACCTCCAACCCTTCTGCTTACTCTGTTAAACTTTCCTCTCCGTTGGGCTCCTCCGACCACAATCTAATTTCCGTTACCTGTTCTATCACTCCAGTGCAGCCTCAGGACCCGCCTAAGCGGAGGTGCTTCTGGCATTTTAACTCTGCTAAGTGGGAGGAACTAAGGCAGTACTATTCTGATTTCCTTGGGATGATTATTGTTTTCATGTCAGAGATCCTTCTCTTTGTGCCGAGCGCATAACAGAGGTGATTATCTCTGGCATGGAGCTATACATTCCTCATACTTTCTCTAACCCTAAAGCTAAAAAGCCTTGGTTTAACTCTGCTTGTTCTCGTGCTGTCAATGATAGAGAGGCGGCTCACAAACGGTTCCGTAGCCATCCAACTGCTGAAACTCATGCCCTATATATTTCTGCCCGTAATCATGCCAAATCTATTCTCCAACTTACTAAAAACTCTTTCATCAATAGAAAATGTCAAAGTCTTTCCAATTCTAACTCCTCTCGAGATTTCTGGCATCTAGCCAATAATATCTCTAACAACTTTACTTCTTCGTCTTTCCCTCCTTTACTTCATCCAGATGGCTCTACAGCTGTCTCTTCTTTTCTAAAGCTGAACTCTTCGCTCAAACCTTTGCTACCAACTCAACTTTGGATGATTCTGGGCATATTCCTCCTACTCCTCCACCCTCTGACTACTTCATCCCTAAAATTAAAATTCTTTATAAAGACGTTTTCCTGGCCCTCTCTGGCCTTGATTCTCGGAAGGCTTACGGTCCGGATGGAGTCCCTCCTGTTGTTCTCAAAACTGTGCTTCCGAACTCGCTCACTGCCTGGTCAAACTCTTTCATCTGTGTCTCTACTTCTATTTATCCTTCTTGCTGGAAGTTTGCTCACATTCAACCTGTCCCTAAAAAGGTGACCACTCCAATCCTTCTAACTACCGCCCTATAGCTTTGATTTCCTGCCTTTCTAAAGCCTTTGAGTCTATCCTTAATAGGAAGATAATGAGGCATCTATCAGCTCACAACCTTCTCTCTGATTGCCAGTATGGTTTCCGTAAAGGCAGATCTACTGGTGATCTTCTTACTTTCCTAACTGAATCTTGGTCATCCTCTTTAGGGACTTCGGTGAAACCTTTGCTGTCGGCCTTGACATATCGAAAGCCTTCGATAGAGTCTGGCACAAATCTTTAATTTCTAAACTACCCTCCTACGGATTCTATCCTTCTCTCTGTACCTTCATCTCCAGTTTCCTTTCCGATCGTTCTATTGCTGCTGTAGTAGACGGTCACTGTTCTTCCCTAAAACTATCAACAGTGGTGTTCCACAGGGTTCTGTCCTATCACCCACTCTCTTTCTATTATTCATCAATGATCTCCTAAATCTGACTCAATGCCCTATCCACTCCTATGCTGATGATACCACCCTGCATTATTCAACAGCGTTCAACAGACGCCCAACCCAACAACAATTAAATGACTCAAGGCGAGATGCTATAGGACGCCTAACTTCTGATCTTTCACTTGTTTCTGATTGGGGCAGAGAAAACCTGGTTTTGTTCAATGCCTCAAAACTCAATTTCTACAACTATCTACTCGACATAACCTTCCAGACAACTATCCTCTCTTCTTCAATAACACTCAACTTCCCTCTCCTCTACATTAAACACACTCGGTCTATCCTTCACTAAAAATCTAAACTGGAAATTTCACATCTCTACTCTTGCTAAATCAGCTTCCAAGAAGTTAGGTGTCCTATGGCGTCTTCGTCCATTTTTCTCCCTCCCAGCTGCTTGCTCTGTACAAGGGCCTTATCCGCCCGTGTATGGAGTATGGCTCTCATGTCTGGGGATCCACACACAGCTTTACTAAACAAGGTGGAATCTAAAGCTTTTCGTCTTATCAACTCTTCTCCTCTAACTGACTGTCTTGATTCTTTAAGTCACCGCCGCAATGTTGCATCTTTATCTGTCTTCTACCGCTGTTTTCATGCTGTCTGCTCTTCTGAACTTGCTAACTGCATGCCTTCCCCTCCTGCGGCCTCGCTGCACAAGACTCTCTACTTCTTCTCATCCCTATTCTGTCCATCTTCCTAATGCAAGAGTTAACCAGTATCTTCACTCCTTCATTCCCTACACTGGTAAACTCTGGAACTCTCTACCTGTGTCTGTATTTCCACCTGCCTATGACTTAAACTCTTTCAAAAGAGGAGTGTCAAGACACCTCTTACGTTAACTGGACCCTCCTTTTAGATTTTTTGTTTTTTCTTTCTACTTTCCTCTTAA
>NC_059268.1:162711-168241 GCF_017591435.1 Portunus trituberculatus
AGATGTTAACAGGCAGGGAGAAGCCCAAGGAGATATACTAGGTTCTGCAAGGTGATGACAGAGCAGATAGTCTACCTCTTTTTCATCAAGTCTCTTTTAATGGGTGAAATGCGATAGGCTGGTTGTCTTATAGGCTTGATGTCTTTAGATGTTAATCTTATATCATGTTGGATAGTATTACAAACTCCTGGAAGGTCACCTGTGATTTCAGAAAAGTCTAGCAATAACTTTTTAAGATCAGACTGTTGTGAAGGTGTTGAGGAATTATACACCTCATCAAGGTTGGACATGATTTGGCTGTTTGAGGGGCGTCCTTTGGGTGACGACGAAGAGGAATTCGATGTCGGACTCTTCCTCGGGGACCAGAGACTCCTTTCCTATCAGACATACAGGTACAGCGCGAGACAAGTCGTCCTCTGGTTCTCTGGAGTGGTAAGGTTTCATTAGATTAATATGAACAAATTGGGAATCCTTACGACGGTCAGGGAGTGTGGACCACATAATTTAATTGGCTTAGTTTTTGAGCCACAACATAAGGTCCCATGAACTTACTGTGAAGAGCATTGCCTGGAGTGGGAGAAAAGTAAACCTTGTCTCCTGGTTTGAAACTTCTCATGACAGATTTGGGAAGAGAATTCTGTTGCATTTTAGTTTGAGATTTGAGGAAGTTTGATTTAGCAAAAGATCTGACTTCACTGATTTTATTCTTAAGGTTACTGATGTAGTCAGACACACTGGGGCTTGAAGGAGGATTTTGAGTAAACCATTGATCCTTTAATATTTTGAGAGGCCCCCTGATCTGTCTACCATAGAGTAATTCAAAAGGGGAGTAACCTAAAGAATCTTGAGGAGATTCTCTTAAAGCGAAGAGAAGGAAAGAAATACTTTTCATCCCAGTCTCCTTGATGCTCCAAGCAATACTTCTTCATCATGGATTTTATTGTTTGGTGAAACCGCTCCAGACAGCCTTGGGATTGGGGGTGGTAAGCCGAGGAGGTAACATGGTCGATGTTTAGCTCATTCACTATCTGTTGGGAAAAATGGCTAGTGAAATTGCTACCCTTGTCAGACTGAATTTGTTTTGGAATTCCTACCGAGGTGAAAAAATGTATCAGATGTTTTACAATGGTCTTTGATGTGATGTTCTTAAGAGGGAATGCTTCAGGGTACCTGGTAGTGGGATCCATGAGGGTTAACAAATACTGATTCCCTCGTTTGGTTTTGGGTAAGGGCCCTACGCAGTCTAGTATGATCTTTTCGAAGGGCTCCGTCTGAACTGGAATAGGCGTCAGAGGAGCTGGCACAAGGCGTTCGTTAGGGCTTACCCACAACTTGACATATGTGACATGTTTTTACATAGTGTGACACATCCTTTTTCATTCCTGGCCAAAAGAAATGCTGAAGAGCCTTCTTGTAGGTTTTTTGGATGCCTAGATGACCTGACAATCCATCATGAGCTAGTTCTATAATGGCTGGTCTTTGAGACAAGGGATGACAACTTGATGTGTTTCTGACCAGGTACCTAGTTGTTTCAGTTAAGGTGGTCTGTCAAGGCACGCATGAGGACTCCTTCCTGATAATAAAAACAAGGCAACTTAAACATATCCTTTGTTTCACTGGCCACATGTCTGATCTTAGCCAAAGTGAGATCCTGTTCCTGAGCATTAATCAAATTCTCCTTTGAAATGATGTCATTATACAAATTGTCAGTAGAGGCAATCATTGGTGGAGGAGGTGATGAAAGGGCAGCGACTTGGACTGAGACCTGGTGACTGCACACACTGGGAAGAAGTGAGGGGATGTTTCGTCCAGGGTCTTAGTGGGACTTTCTGTTAAGGGAGAATCAAGAACAATTAAGTTAGGAACAGCCAAGTTACCTGCAAGATCATTACCCAGTACAAGATGTACCCCAGGTACTGGCAGTTCACCAGGTTTAATGGGTACCTTAACCTCTCCTGAAATGACCTCTCATTGTAAGCTAATATAAGCTAAAGGGATAGGAGAGCTGTGATTCGAGACCTGTAAGGATCACCTTCTCCCCAGTGAAAGCCTGCTTGATGTTTGGGATGACATCTTCCCTTAAGATGGATTGGGCAGCACCTGTATCACAGCAGAACCTTGATATTTATTGCCTTGTCTTTACCATCAGTCAAGGGACACTGTACCTTGATACATGTACGAGTCATAAAGTTCTAGAGGAGAGTTGACAGGGTTAGCTAAGGCCACTGGTTTCTTGTTCTCAAATGTGTTTTGGTTTAGGGGCCACAAAAGAAAATTGACGTTGAGAACCCTTGCAATTTGGGTGTCTACATTTCTGGATCGTGTGTCCTGGCTTTCTTACAGTATGTATACCAGGGGAATTATATGCATTTGGCGAGAATCCGGTTGGCTTACCACCCGCGCCCCAAAACCTTCCCCAAAGGAGGACCTAACATTAGACAGTGAACCACGACCTCTACTACCCAGGGATCCCATCAACAAAGCAAACGCATCAGCCACTTTAGCGGCAGACATAAGATCACTCTCTCTGTTCTTCCACATGCCTCAGAATATTAAATATGGTAACTTGTTCTTCCATTCTTCCAGGACCATTAGATTGAGCAACTCCGAAAAGGTGGTAATGTTAAGAGCAGCTAACCATTTCTTTAAATTGTCTTAGTTTCTCACTAGCGAATTCAACATAGGTGTGAGACTCTGGTTTCACATACTTTCTGGAACTGTTGTCGGTATCCATCAGAAGTGATAGAGTAGGCGTCTAGAATGTTACCTTTGATCTCCTCATATTCTACCTCATCACTAAGGCCGTTGTATACCCTAAGCTTTTCCTACTAGCTTAGGGACAAGGAGAGACACCCACTGATCCTTGGGCCATTTATTCCTATTAGCAATGCTCTCAAAAGCGCGAAATGACCCGTCAACATCAGATTCATCAAAAGGGGGAACTAGCGGAGCAGCTGTAGCAGGATTAAAGCTTGCTAACTGTTTCTTTATAATCTATTTCTTCCCCTCTAAACTTAGCGTCATTTCGTAGGGCTAACTCCTGAATTTCTAACTCTTTCTCCTGCCTTCTAAGTTGTAACTGAAATTCTCTCTCTTCCTTTTCTGCCTGTAGTTGCATTTCTTTCGCTTCTTTTTCTGCCTGTAATTGCATTTCTTTTTCTGCCTGTAGCATTGCATTTCTTTTTCTGCCTGTAGTTGCATTTGTCTTTCCGTAATTCTCTTTATCTTTATCTTCTTTTTCTGCCTGTAGTTGCATTTGTTTTTCATGCATCCGGTATTCTAGTTTAAGCTTCTCAATTTCCCATTGACTTATCCTACTCTTATCCTGTTCTTCCTGGGGACTGTGTATTATAGTCCTCGTAGAGGCTGACATGGGAGTTAACTCTTCTATGGCATTTCCTAGCAACTGACCTTCTTGCACTAGATGTTCAACAACTACATTCTTAATGACCTCTTTAGTCATCTGAGACGTGATGGGAACATCAAAATGTTTAGCGATGGTCTTCCATTGGTCCTTCTTTATATTAGCATATTTAAGTTGTTCCAGAGAAGGGTAGGCACAAAAATCTTCAACGTTAAACTGAGCGGAAGCCATATTAAATCGATGTTAAACCACAACAAAAAAAAATGATAAGCGAATTACTTAAGTGAGGAACTTGGCAGAGTGATAATAAAGGCAACCTTGGAAATTACCTAGATTATACTTAAGTAAACACTTATGAGTACAATCACTAATGAGGGGTAAACTAGAGAGTTACGGCATTTAAGAGGGATCCGGATTACTCTAGTTACGAGACTTGAGAGTGAGGAGCGAATTGTACTGAGACTTGTTATTGATAAGGAGGCGGATTAGTCTGAGAGACTAGTTAAAATGGCCGATTCTAACTAGCGAGAAAAATGATCCGCGAAGTGAGGGAATTGAGGGTTCGCATGAACATATGATGATCCCAACACTTGGATAACACTTATTACACACCTGCCTATGTGCAAAAAAATAAGATAAGTGCTATCGGTGAACACGCCTTTCTACCTGGTTTCCTGCTCTACCACTGCTATGCGATACCAATGAAAGTCACGAAGCACGTTTTAACCCAAAAGGAGCCACTTGATCGCACAAAGGTAAATTTAAACCACACGCAGAGTAAGTCACAGAAAAAAAACACATCAGAGTCACAACACCACAGAAACACAAGCAATCACAGAAAAAAAAGTCACTGGAAAAATGGAACACTGAACATGGGGGTCCTGTCACGGTTAATTGTTACGTTCACCAGTTTAACCGGTGAACGTAACACTTGAGTGACGACTGTCCGTAGGCTAAACACTTGGCCGTCTCGCTGCTTGCCTGAGATTTTAAAATGACTCATTCGCAGTAGACATGGGTGTATACAACTTGCCACAAATATGTACATAATAATAATAATAATAATGATAATAATAATAATAATGTTTCCTCCAGATAGAGGTCAGCTGAGCCGTTAATGTGGTGCACCTCACAGCCTCCACAAATACACACGCCTTCCCACTGCTGCGGTATTTAGTAATGATTAGTATAATGTATAAAACTTCACAAAATTATAACTTTAACAGTCAGCTGCCGCGTACTACCAATCGACCGCTTTGGGTACGTTACTGGAGTGGCGGCGCGACTCCGCACTGCCGTGTCAAATCCAGATCTACTGTTGTCTGTGGTTGATGATAAAGAAAATGTGGAAATGTGTGTCATTTAAACGCGAAGGAAGATTTATGACGAGTGAAGTTTCGTAATATTAGTGTATATATATATATATATATATATATATATATATATATATATATATATATATATATATATATATATATATATATATATATATATATATATATATATATATATATATATATATATATATATATATATATATATATATATATATATATATATATATATATATATATATATATATATATATATATATATATATATATATATATATATATATATATATATATATATATATATATATATATATATATATAAACTACAGAACAATTGATAATGTAGTCAATGCCACACTCATAAAAATCAGTGAAAAAATAATTAAGAAAGAATCATTTAAGTTAGTTGTGAAAGTGTGTTAATTATTTTTTTAGATGTTGCTGAGATACACATTCATCATAACCCATTTAAATATTGTAAGGCTGAACAGTGATACATACTGTGGTATCTGTGAAGAACTCTATCTTTTCAATAGTGGGTGACTGGCAGAGAGTGAGGCAAGGAAGATGAAATCACCAACATAACAGTGCACACACAACAAAACAAGACATATAAATATAAATAACAAAGTGACAGAGGGAAAAAAACCGAAGAATGCTACTATAATCAGCATTATGGGTTGTGTTACTTACTTAAGTGAAGCACAACAAATTCATCCCTTAAAGGATTACTTCATGGCGACTTTGAACTTTCTGTGTTAGGAGGTCGTTCCTCCATCCTCGGCTGCAGCAAGATGTTCTTCTTCCTCAGGAAGAATGATGTTTCTTGCTT
>NC_059268.1:168741-184514 GCF_017591435.1 Portunus trituberculatus
TGTTTCATTAATCAGCTAACTCTTGCACATTTTCACACCAAAGCTATTTTTCATTTACCATCGACGATTTTATATTCGAATCAAAATTAAAACGACGATTGAGAACTTTCGGCCTAAAGATGTTTGAGGGCCGTGACGGCCTTGGGCGCCGCACGGGGGAAGGAGGTGGCCGTCGGGTCCGGCCTGGGGCCCAAGGCAGGGAACTGGCTGCAGGTCCTGCTTTTCCTTGGTGGCCTCAAGCTTCACTACTAGTCGTCCACTTGCAGCGCATCACACTAGGCAAGGGTCGCCATAAGCAAGAGATCAATGTCTACCACTCACCGGATGGTACCGTGAGGGGCCCTAAAGGGTGATAAGGGCTCCTTGCATAGAATATGATGGTGAGTGGTGTGTACGGGACCTCTGCTTATAATGACACCGGGCTGAACAACTCGCCATGAACGAGGGCACGCTGTGCGCCATGAGCCAGGCACTGACAGTACCAGTGGTCCTTTACGTTAGGTTAGGTTAGGTTAGGTTAGGTTAGGTAAAAAGGACTCACTTCATGACAGCGTTTGGGGAGTGGTGTGTGGCGGGTCATTGCTCATGGCGACCTGTGTGAGGCATTGCAAGGTTGCATCGTCACTGCTCTCATAACCACGGGACTGGGGTTGACCCTTTCTGGGTAAAAGTTTCGTCCCAGTACCTGTGTAGGTAATAATACTTTGGATCGTTTCGCCATCGCCATCGCCGCACCGTTAGCCTCGATAAACGGATCGTTATCCTCAACAAACACATCTGTACCGTGGACACTGGAATCGCAACCTGTCGTGGAATCCCATTGTTAGCGTGGACTCATTTTCCTTCGCGGCTTCAAGCTCACTGATTGTTGTCAACTTGCAGCGCCTCATACTAGGCAAGGCGTCGCCTTAAGCAGGGTGCCGTGTCTACCGTCCATCAGATGATGCCGTGAGGGGCCTTTAAGGGTGATAAGGGCTCCTTGCATAGAGTCTGGTGGTGAGTGGTGTGTACAGGACCTCTGCTTATAATGACATCGGGCTGAACAACTCGCCATGAACGAGGGCACGCTGTGCGCCATGAGCCAGGCACTGACCGTACCAGTGGTCCTTTACGGGGTGAAAAGGACTCACTGACAGTGTTTGGGGAGTGGAGTGTGGCGGGTTATGCTCATGGCTACCCGTGTGAGGCGCAGTAAGGTGGCAGCGTCACTCTCCTCGCACTCACGGGTCTGGGGTGAACTCTTACGGGTGAAAGGGTTCGCCCCAGTACCTGTGTAGGCAAGTGAACTTCAATTGCGTCGCAGTGAGGTGGCAGCGCCACTCTCCTCGCACCTAAGGGTGTGGGATGGACCCTTACGGGGTGAAAGGGTTCATCCCAGCACCTGTGTAGGCAAGTGGACTTCAATTGCAGCGCAGGAAGGTGGCAGCGTCACTTTACTCGCACTCAAGGGTGTTGGGTGGATCCTTACGGGTGAAAGGGTTCGTCCCAGTACCTGTGTAGGCAAGTGGACTTCAATATTGTGTCTTGAAATCGCATCGTGAGGACTGGAACCGCATCGACATCGTGGAAACCCGCATCGTTCCCGTGGAAACTGGAATTGCATCTTGATCGTGGAAACTCGCATTATTATCTTGGAAACTGGAAGGGCATCTTTATCATGGAAAGGCATCGTCATTTTGGAAACTTGCATCGCTGTCGAGGAAACTGGAATGCCATTGTTATCTTGGAAACTCGGAGCGCTATCGAGGAATATGGAATCAAATCTTATCGTACACACTGTTATCGTGGAAGCTCTCGTGATCGTCGTTCGTTTCGTTATCTCTGAATTACTTAATTAGTCTTGGTATTATTATTAGCCTCCGTAATAATAGAGATGTTGGTCATTTTTATCTTATCTCTTTTACTGTATTTTTTTTTTTTTTCAGGGTACAGTTTAGTGTTCTTCAAC
This sequence comes from Portunus trituberculatus, assembly GCF_017591435.1. Lineage (NCBI taxonomy): Eukaryota > Metazoa > Arthropoda > Malacostraca > Decapoda > Portunidae > Portunus > Portunus trituberculatus. Next base: position 170,690 of record NC_059268.1, read on the forward strand.
CTTTTCTAAATTCGTGCACCTTTTCGAGAAGCAAGGAGGACTATAAAAGAAATGCATCAATATTCGTAATTTTCCCCTACTTTAAGACTGAAAATCGATAGATAACATTATTGAATATCTACCTGAAGCTACAGTTTTTTAGTCCTAAACAGTCGCTATATAGAGCGAAATGTACTATAACAAAATGCCACATCTCAAACACATTAGGCCCGTGTTCCGTCGGAGTGTAATATATTACTATTGTGAATAAATCGCAATACTTTGATTAATATCAATAGGAGAGGACCCAAACTGTCACAATTTCAGTGTTCGCAGGAGAGAGTCAGTATCGTCTCGCGGTACAGAGTAATCGTCTCTAAACACTGTATTACGATGTATCTATTGATTTGCCAGGGTTTTACTCCTACCAGTATTTTTCTGTTCTTATTCTACCATGGTATTTCTTTATAGTTACTTGAGTTTATACGACTGACATCATAATATAGAGCAAAACATAATTGTCTGGTGTACCAAGATCTTTCATTTCTAGAGACTTAATTAAATACAGCACGGAACCTTAACACACATTTCACCTCGCTTCTGCACAGGTTAATTCTTCTTCTTCTCAACTTTTTAATGTGATGTACCCTCGAAGTCTTTCAGTATTGATCACGTACCCTTACCCACAATGCAGCGTCAGGAAGGGTAACAATAAATGCATGGTTTATTGACTTAGTTTATTAAGTTTAAATTGTGTTATATATGTGGAGCAGACACAATTTTTAATTAATATTAGTATGTTTCTATGAGGTAGTGTCGATAGGAACTGGTACCTCACAGGGAGACACTATATGTGACTAACATGCAATGCATTTACCAAAAGGAACTATATCAGACAATTTTCGATCATTATGGCAGTGAACTAGTGTTGCTTGCAGCTAGTTGCAACTTGTAACTAGTAACAGTGATAAATAAGTCACTGTGTGTGTGTGAATAACATATAAAATAAGAAATCGGAGCAAATATTATAGGTTTGCAAGGTTGTGTGGCAACTGTAATCCAAGAGAGCTTCCTCTCAAGTGATATAACTCCAAGAGTTTCCTTGTTAACGTTGTTAACGTGTCCTGGTTCTAGTGAAGGACACATTGTATACTACAAACGAATTTGCTGCTATTTAAAACTTAAGCATTTTGAGAAACCCGCCACGTACCCCAAAAATTCCTCTCACGTACCCCTGGGGGTACGCGTACCCCAGGTTGAGAACCCCTGCTCTAGATGCATGAGCGGCGCAGGTTTGGCTGCGATACTATTAGGTGATCCGTTTCCGCGCCACCCCGCCAAACAGGTCTCCCTTCCTGACACTCATACACTCCCTCGTTCCCAGCAACTCACCACCTCTTGTTGTATCGTACTCTGAAAAGTCTCTGATACCTCGCTACGTCACACCAGACTCAAACCGTTAGCACAAACGGCGATAAACACGGGGGCTACGTGCCATATCCACATTTATCATCGCAGTATTCGCATATACATTATATAACATTTCTTTCACTATTTTAGATGCCCATGTCACTATTACTTCGCCCATTCATCATCAAACATTATTCATGATGCACAAATACGCCAAAAATAACTCAAATATCCACATGTTTTGGCTTTTGACATCAAGATCAAGATCACTTGTGACGTCACGGTCCTTCTGCCTTTTCGATTAAATGCCACTTTTTTGCCGAAAACGATGCTGGTCAGTATATTTTTCATGGTTTCCTTCAATTTTGAGGCCATTCCAAGGTATTCCATGCGGTACAACCTCGACAGAGTGACTGCATCATAGATAATTAGACGTCCCGCATCATTACCAGGCAAATCTGTACTAAACTATTCTGTTGTGTTCCATCAAAGCTTTCGTCGTGTAGTGCCACCTTGCGGTGGGTTCCGGGAACATTGCGTCCAGTCTGTCACTATATCTCCTTGTCTGTATTTCGCCCTTGTATCTACATACATACTTCGCACTATATTAACTATCTTTGCTAGCAAGCATTTCTCTATTTACTCTATCGTATGCCTTCTCTATGTCTGGAAAACCTAATTATAATTTACTACCATCCTTTTTCTTTCTCTCAATCATCTCGTTCACCACAAACAAGTTATCTTCTGCTCTCCTGTCCACTCGAAAGTCATTCTACTCTTCACCTAACACTCCAGCTCTTTCAATCCATTTGCACAATCTCTCATTCAGCACTGCACTAAAGACTTTCCCAACTGTATTTAATAATGCTATTGGTCTATAGCTCTTCAGCTCATTCGTGCTTTTATATCCTCCCTTATGCAACATAGTCACCCTGCATTCATTCTACATTCTTGGCACTCTTTCCTCTTCCCACACCTGGTTAAATAACTCAGTAACCCTATCAATCACAACTTTCCCTCCATTTTTATACATTTCACACAGTATCTCATCTGGCTCTGCTGCCTTCCTATTTTTCTGCCCCCTGATACATTTCCCCACCTTCTCCCTTCTGATTCTCTCATCCATTTCATCCACATTCTTCTTTTCCAGTGTCACACATCCTTCTCTCACACCAAATAACTCACCTACACCTCCATTCTCTTCCCAAAACTCTTTAATCATCCTTCTCATATCTTCTTTTTCTGTCACCAGTGCCCCCATTCACCCTCAGGCTCTCCACATTCTCACTGTCAGGCATCCCTCACCCCTCAGGAACCTGTACCATTCTCGGCCACCTTCCACACCTTTCTCTCACACCTGGCTTTAGCATTCATTATCTCCCGCTTCGCCAATCGTTGCTGATTCGCATAATATGCTGTCCATGCATTCTGGTACTCACTTTCGGCCTCCTCACTCTCATGCCTTCTCTTTCTCAATTGCCTACATACCCTATTTAGTCTTTTTCTCTCTTTCCTGGCATCCTTAATCTCATCATTCCACCATGGCTTTCATGTACGCTTTCTGGCACCCGTTCTCACATATCCTATCTTGCTGGCTGCTCCATCCTTTACATTCTCAACAAACCTATTATTCATCTCATCCACACCATTCAAACGTTCATTCTCCCAGCTCCGCTTACTCGAGTCTACCTGTTTGCACTCTTTCCTTCTCTTCCATACAACTTACATTCCAGCACCAGCATGTTATGGTCCAAGACAATGTCAATCGTTCCCTTTTGATCGATTCACATGCGGTACACAATCTCACGCATTCTCCCATTCACAAGCATATAGTCAATGACAGACTCCTGGTTCCTAGCACACCACGTCACTCGTCCTTCTGCCAGGGTCTCATTTAGGTTCTCCAGCCCAATCTCATTCAAAACTCATCAAGAATCTCACCATTCCTATTCATTTGTTGACCTAAAATACCTACATGAGCATTCATATCTCCTATAACAATCACTTTCTCCACAGCATGCTCTCTCAAAGTCTTCTTCAACACACCATACTTCCTGCTATTGTCCCTGACTGCTCTATCACCTTCCACTGTCATGTACACTACCAACACCACTAACCTCTCATCTCTACCACACTCATTCATATACTCCACTCGGGCCGCTAACACATCCTCACTTTCCACACTGTCTCCTACATCAAGTCCTTCCACTCTCAGGTTCCTCACTTTTCTGTGGAGTAGTGCTGCGCCCTCTCCTAACCTTTCCTGTTTTCTGCCTCCCTTTCCTATCATCACATATCCCTTCCATTTGCACTGCATCCCTAAAGTGCGTCTCAGTTATTCCTACCATATTTAGGTTCCACTCATTCAGCTCCTTACATACATCCTCGAGTTTTCCAATGCCCCATCCTCTCACATTCATACAGCCTAATTTCATACATGATCTCGCCTGTTGGGTGTGTTCTCTTCTTTATTCCAGTACATTCTTCTCCTTCATTCAAGCGACTCCGGAGCGATCCCAAGCCATCTGTAGCATCAAGATCAAGATCAAGATAAAGAATGCAGGAGTAAGAGTGGGGAATGATAAGATAGGGGTGCTCCTTTATGCAGATGACGTAGTGGTCATGAGTGATCAGCAGTTGAGTTGCAGAGTATGTTGGATGTTGTGGATGATATAGAAGAGACTTCTGAGTTAGGTTTAGTAGTGAAAAAAGTTAAGTGATGATAGTGAATAGGTGTGAGGATGAAAAATACAGTATGGAGAATTGGAGAGAATGAGTTGAATCAGGCACGAGAATATAAGTACTTGGGGATGTGGGTGAGTCCAAGTGGGTGTGAAAAGACAAAGAATGAGAAGACAGATTTAGTGAATCAGTGGGTATAACGATTAGGGAGTGCAGCCAGAACATGAACAAGTAAATATGAAGTGCTGAGAGAAATGTGGAAGAGTGTGGCTGTGCCCAGTATAATGAATGGTATGGATGTGATTCCATGGAATGAAGTGAAATTGATAAGCTAAAAGTGGGACAGAATAGAATAGGTAGAGTGGCACTGAACGCACCAAGGTACACAGCAGTAGTAGAAGCTCTGAGAAGTGATATGGGATGGGGCACTTTAGGAAAGACTAGTAAAAGCTACTCTTGGGTACAAGGTAAGATTGGAAAGAATGGACGATGAAAGAATAGTGAGAAAGGTGTACCTGTGGAATGAAAGAGGGAGCAAATGGAGGAAGACGTGCATGAGAATGACAGAGAGAAGTGGATTACATGTTGCATGGGAGATGAGAATGGATGGGAGGAATCAGAATGAGCGTGAATGGATCGTGACAAGAGAAAGCAGAGTAGGAACTGAATGGGATGCGAGGAAATAGAAGAGTGAGATAGACTATAGGTGAAGGGGGTGGGATTGAATATATGGAAGAATGAGATGGAACGAAAGAGTACTCTGGAATGGTACAAGGAAAAGGAAGCCCCGATGTATGAAAAGTGGTATGATGGCAGCCTGGGTGGTGATCTTCTCTTCCGAGCTAAGGCACAGTGTATGGATGTGAGTGAAAGAAACTACAGGTGGTCTAAGTCCCCACAGCAAAGTGTGCCAGATGTGTGACATATACACCATATTTGTTAACACGTCTTGTTTATGTGTTTTTAAGGTGTTTTATGATAAAAGAAACTATCTCGATTGAAAATTTTTATATTGAAGTAATTTTACATTGCTACACTTTAAAACGAGAAAAATGATGAAAATAAGCCAAAAGAGAGAAACGAAATAAAAGTAAAAAAAAAAAAAACGTTATTTTAGTGGTTTTCTGCGTTTTCTGCACTAAAACTGAGAAATGCAGGGAAAACACGTATATACACACTATTTGTTTAAAGAACTGAAATATGTAAAAAAGAAAAAAAGGGTTAGTTTGGTTGTTTACTGCATTTAAGGAAAAAAAAACTTATTAAAGCAGTCAAAACAAGTATATAAACCACACTTGTTAAAATATTTCATTTATGTGTTTTGAAGTTTTTTTTCTGAAAAAAAAAATCTTAGAAAATTTTGAATATACAAATCTTTATATATTGTTTTACTTGAAAACGATAAAACTGATGAAAACAATCCAATATAGGGAAACGAAATAAGAGTAACAAAACTTGCTATTTTAGTAGTTTTGATTTTTTTTCTTTTTTTGCACGAAAACAGAAATGCAGTCAAAATGCTTGATTACTCACTATTTCTTCAAGAAACAGAAATATGTAAAAAAAAAAAAAGGGTTATTTTGGTGTTTTCCAGTATTTCTTTCACCAAAACTAAAAAAAATCAATTAAAACAAGTGTATACACTATATTTGAAAAAAAGGTCTTTTTTATGTTTTTATTGTTTTATGAAAAAAAATATCTCGATTGAAAATTTTGTATTTTGAAGCCATTTTACATTGTTATTTTACTTACCAAAACTTAAAAAGAACTCAAAATAAGTATATACACCAAACTTGTTAAAACGTCTTTTTTATGTATTTTCATAGTGTTTTCTGAAAAGAAGAACTATCTCGATTGAAAATTTTGTATATTCGAGTCATTTTACATTGTTCTGCTTCAAAACGATAAAACTGATGAAAACAACCCAATATAGAGAAACGAAATAAAAGTGATAAAAACTTGTTATTCAGTAGCTTTCAGCTTTTTTTGCACCAAAACACAGAAATGCATGCAAAATTTTTGATTACACACCAGCAATCTATACACCAACATTCAGTAATGCAGACCAAACAAGTATATACGCCAAATTTGTTAGAACGTCTTATTTATGTGTTTTAAAGAGAGAGAGAGAGAGAGAGAGAGAGAGAGAGAGAGAGAGAGAGAGAGAGAGAGAGAGAGAGAGAGAGAGAGAGAGAGAGAGAGAGAGAGAGAGAGAGAGAGAGAGAGAGAGAGACCAAAACTTCGCTGACTTTACATTTGGCGCCACTTCCTCACTCACTAAGTTAAGCGTTAGTTCGAGCCAAAGCCACGCCCACTACGCTCACGACAGTCACGCCTCCTTGCTCCCGATAGTCAAGGTACAGGCGTCATGGTAGTCCAAAATAGTCGCGAATTTTTTGATCCGCGAATACTGCGACCACGTGGTTTTTAAAGGGATTTGTTTACATCTGGCGCGGAGGGAGGAGCTTAGGATGACGTCATGGGACATCCCTGCTCACTGGTTGGCTCACACCCCTGCCCTACACCACCACCACCACCACCACCACCACCAAAATACTACTACTACTACTACTACTACTACTACTACTACTACTACTACTACTACTACTACTACTACTACTACTACTACTACTACTACTACTACTACTACTACTACTACTACTACTACTACTACTACTACTACTACTACTACTACTACTACAACAACTACTACTACTGGTTCAACTGCTTCTACTACTACTACTACTACTACTACTACTACTACTACTACTACTACTACTACTACTACTACTACTACTACTGCTTTCTAATAGTGCTACTACTACTACTACTACTACTACTACTACTACTACTACTACAACAACTATTATTACTACTACTACTACGACTACTAGAACAACAACTACTACTACTATTACTGCTGGTGCTACTATTATACCACAGTAGTAAGCAGACACACACACACACACACACACACACACACACACACACACACACACACACTAGTGTAATATGCAAGATGTGTGAAAGAATAATAAAGAAACAATGGATTGAGTTCGTTGAAGACAACAAATTAATATCTTGTGTAACTAATTTATTGAGTTTCTATTGTAGAATAGTTGATAGAGTATAAGAGAGAGGGATGGGTTGACTGTATTTATTTGTATTTAAAAAAGGCGTTTGACAAAGTGCCACATGCACGATTACTATGGAAGTTAGAGGAGAAGGGTGGCTTAAAAGGAAGCACATTGAGATGGATAGAAAATTATTTGAGGGGGAGAGAAATAAGGACGGTAGTTAAAGATATGAAGTCCAAGTGGAGAGCAGAAGAAAGCGGAGTGCCACAAGGGTCAGTATTGGCACCAATACTTTTCCTCATTTATATTAACGACATACCAGAGGGAGTGAACAACTACATAAATTTGTTTGCAGCTGATACGAAACTGTGCAGAGTTATAAAGCAAAAGAGGATTGTGAAATACTGGAAGAAGACCTAAATAAGATCTGGGAATGGAGTAAAAGTGGAAATGGAATTCAATGTGAACAAAAGCCATGTCATGGAAATGGGAAAAAGTGAAAGACGACCCGTGGGAATCTATGATATGGGAGATGGAGTAGAACTGGAGAAAGTAAAAAAGGAAAAAGACTTAGGAGTAACGATGGAAGAAAACAATCAACCGGTAACTTTTAGAGAAACATATAATTTGTTGAGGAATATTGGAGCAGTATTTCACTACATGGACAAAGAAATGATGATAAGTAGTATAATAAGACCCAGATTGGAATATGCAGGAGAAGTGTGGACCCCTTATAAAAAAAAAAAAAAAAAAACACACATAAGGAAGTTGGAGAGGCTACAAAAAATGGCTACAAGAATGTTTCCAGAATTTGAAAGGATGACATATGAGGAGAGACTAAAGGCTATGGATCTACCAACCCTGTAACAAAGAAGGGAGAGAGAAGATCTGATACAAGTTTATAAATTGATCAACGGAATGGACCACGTGGATAATGAGAAACTGATGCTGAGAGAAGAATATGACATTCGAAGTACAAGATCGCATAGTAAAAAGCTGAGAAAAGGAAGATGTATGAGAGATATTAAAAAAAATATAGTTTCCCGCAAAGATGTATTGAGATGTGGAACAGTTTAAATGAAGAAGTAGTGTCTGCAACGAGTGTGCATACTTTTAGAGTAAGATTGGATAAGTGTATATATGGAGACGGGGCCACACTAGCATAAGGCCCAGGCCCTGTAAAACTACGACTAGGTAAATACAACTAGGTAAATACACACACACACACACACACACACACACACACACACACACACACACACACACACACACACACACACACACACACACACACACACACACACACACACACACACACACACACACACACACACACACACGTCCACGTGTAAGTTAGAATTCCATCACATACCACTTTGAAGTTATGTCATTTGTGGAGTGGTTTGAAGTTAGCTACATGTCACCAAGATACCTACCCAGGTTCTAGGTGGTTGCAACAAAGACGCGCTTGGGTGGTGATATGAGCCCTAATATGCCCATCACTATAAAGAAAATTGCCTGCGCCACTAATGGGTGGAAGCTGAACAGCGCTATAGGCCATAAATTAAACAACAACAAAACAAAAAGAGACACAAAGACAGACAGACAGACAAGACCTGCTAACACTGACGGAGGATGGAGACACACGAACAAGAGAAGGAGATGCAAATGTCATGAAAATTCAGTGTCTGAGGAACATTAAGAAGTTCAGTTTTCCACGCAGGACGGACTCTAGTGTAGTGAACCACACTACTACTGCTACTGCTACTACTACTACTACTACTACTACTACTACTACTACTACTACTACTACTACTAGACGGTGTGAGGTCACGGGCCAAGCTGGTCTCAGGTCTATCCGAAGATCGGAAATAATGAGCTCTGAGCTCGTTCCGTAGCGTGACGTCTGGCTGTCTCGTCAGAGACTGCAGCAGATCAAACAGTGAAACACACACACAGAAATGCTGTCTGCTGTCTGACGAAAGCAAAGTTCTCTCTCTCTCTCTCTCTCTCTCTCTCTCTCTCTCTCTCTCTCTTTACAAAGCGCGTAGGCAGGCTTTATTTATTTATTTTTACATCATTAAATTACATCAGTCACTGCCTAGGCATTGTTTCCTACCATTCTAGTCACTATTAATCATTCATCGGTTTGTTGCAGTCACGTTAGTAATCAGGTGAGTTTAACACTTAACAGCACTCCACAGTACACTTCCACGTCACAGTGATGTCAATAACATGTCACTGTTCTTCACCAGTGCCACTATCTTTTCCCAAATTGACTATCTATATGGCACCAGATGTCATAACTGCAGTCATTGCCACCAGTTGCACGCGTCTCGGATTACGTCCCAGTTACAGCCTCTCACTCTGCCATTTTGTGTGACCTCTCATTATATTTCACTGTAGTGTTTCACATTGTACGCCTCAAGTCACCACTAGCAGTTCTTCTCCACTGTACCACTGACTTATTACTCCGCATACAACACTCAGCGTCACCCTACACACGTCACGGTTGGATACACCACTCACAATGTTAATTAAATCTGTGTGCATTACACCACTCACAATGTTCACTCCTTATTCACCTCACTGTACTTCATTAATCACTGCACAGTGACATCACTAGCGACTGCATCACACACGCGCATAATAACATTTTCATGTGAGCCTCGACACAAGCTCTTCACACTTTCACTGTAAATCCATTGTTGGATAAAACTCTTTCAGCAGCATTCACATTTCACTGTTTCATTGTCTCCACAGATGTCAAAATGTCTGAACATGCACGTAACAATTATAACCCCTCAGTCTTGGCTGCAGCGGTATCCCTAGGCTAGCACATCTGACTTGAACCGAGTGACTTGAGTGACGACTGTCCGTAGGCTAAACACTTGGCCGTCTCGCTGCTTGCCTGAGATTTTAAAATGACTCATTCGCAGTAGACATGGGTGTATACAACTTGCCACAAATATGTACATAATAATAATAATAATAATAATAATAATAATAATAATAATAATAATAATGTTTCCTCCAGATAGAGGTCAGCTGAGCCCTTAATCTGGTGCACCTCACAGCCTCCACAAATACACACGCCTTCCCACTGCTGCGGTATTTAGTAATAATTAGTATACTGTATAAAACTTCACAAAATTATAACTTTAACAGTCAGCTGCCGCGTACTACCAGTCGACCGCTTTGGGTACGTTACTGGAGTGGCGGCGCGACTCCGCACTGCCGTGTCAAATCCAGATCTACTGTTATCTGTGGTTGATGATAAAGAAAATGTGGAAATGTGTGTCATTTAAACGCGAAGGAAGATTTATGACGAGTGAAGTTTCGTAATATTAGTGTGTTATTAGTTCCCCCAATCTCTCTCTCTCTCTCTCTCTCTCTCTCTCTCTCTCTCTCTCTCTCTCTCTCTCTCGTGGCCACCACCAGCAGTGAGGGGCGACACAGTGGTGAGTGGCGCCTCGTGAGGATGAAAGGGTGACAAGTTTCCGTGGAAGGCGATCACTCCCCATCCTCTTCCCTCATCCTCCTAGTAACCTTGGTCACTCCCCTCTATCTCCCTCTTCTTTATATTTGATCTCAGCCAGTTTGTCTCTGCCCTCTTCCTTCTAATTCCTGTGCAGCTCGCCACTTTGTAATTCTTGCCTCACTTAAGGGACCCTTTAACTCGCTCCTATTCCCTTTCCACCGGTGACTACATTACACCGCACTTTGCTCTCCTTGCATTCATAATTATCACTTTGGCAGTGTCTTTTTTCTCGATGTGTCACCTCCTGTCACCTCCCTGTTGGTCTCCTTTAATCCTTATAAAACAGTTCCCGCGCTCCTCTCCCCTGCACTTCTGCCTCTCTTAACACTCTTTCCTGAATAATCTCCACGCTAACCGTCTATTCTTTCCTCGCTTGGATCTTTCCATACATATTTCAGGTCGTCGCTTAAGGGTGTTCTAGCTCCCCTTCTCTTCCTCTTCCTCTTCCTTCCAACTCCTCACTCCTCCACTCACATCTTATCCTCTCTGCAGGCAAAACAGGACGGTAATTGTTACCTCAAACGACCATTTCAGACCGCCGCTCCTCTCACATGACTGCTTCCCCCTCCTTCTCCCCTTCCTTTCCTCCTCCCTCCTATCTCCCACCACTCCCTCCCATTAGTCACTAGTGCGTAGTTCAGTCAGGGTTGCCGGTCACGGTATTATTTCATGAGGAGCACATTGGGATCCTTTCTTGCCCATAGGCACCTCTTTTTGTCCAGTCCTTGTCACCACACACACACACACACACACACACGCGTAGTGTAGTGGTTAGCAAGCTCGACTCACAATCGAGAGGGCCGGGTTCGAATCCCGGCGCGGCGAGGTAAACGGGCAAGCCTCTTACGGCCGTATGCTCGTCTCTCAACATCATCCTTAAGTAAATACTTGGATTTCCCAAGGTAGCTCAAGACCTCCTTAGAGCTTTCCCTTGAGGCATAATAGGCATTATATCATAATTTACCTATGACGAAATGGTAATCTGTTCCTATTGTGATAAAATAAGTGATTTTCAGATGTCTTTGATCTGAATATGAGGGGAAAAAACACAGATGCAAAAACGTTTACAAGACTTTGGTGCTCGAGTGAGAGAGGAACTGAATTCGCGTTGTGATGTTTTCCTGCGTGGTGTCACGTTTACCTTTAACTAAAATATGTTTAATGAAGTGAAATGTTTAAATGTAAAACTATGTATTCAATATAAATAAGTATTACTTTTATTTGTATGTGGAAGTAGTAGAATTGAGAAATGTTCCTTTGGTAAGGCTAAACGCATTGGTTAGGTGGAGATGTGGCACCAGCGCCCATGTTCCAACGCTTTCAGCTGAGCCCAGGGAGAAGTGGAGCGAATAGATCACCAAGTCAACTGTTATCACATCTGTATTTCGTACATAAGGTAAGTACATCGATAAATACCATTACGAATCATCACCTGTACTAGGCAGCAAGGCTGATATAGGACAGTTACTCAGATATCGTGTGTATAAGGACATGCTGATCCTTAGGTGCTACACAAGGGGAAGCTTCTGGCCACGAAAACCAGGAGTAATATATCATGATGTAGCCTAGTATGGATGATTACAGCTTGACACGTTTACATACATGATGTAAAAAAGTCAGTCTTGGGCGGCTGTTGTGCTTGTTGGTGCGTAATGTGCAGGCAGAAGGCCGTGTGTCTAAAGGCAGTATTTGATTCAGGAATGTAGAATCTTGTAGTTGAGTTATTTCAAAGATTATTGAATGATCAGGCTGCCTTGTTGAGAATAAGACAGTCTGACGAAAGTACGTGGCTTGTGCTTAAAGTAAGCACGCTATTTGCACTTTCTCTCCTTGTGGGTTGTGGCAAATTCACTTTATTTTTTCCTCATTTGGCCACACAAGTATTTTTCATTGCACGGTGTTGGAAGTGTTCTGTACAGCCACACACCTCCAGGGGGATGCGCTTGTTCTCTTTGACATAGACAAATAAATAGTTATTTATGCCCTTAAGTTATATACTCAGTAGAGGAGAAAAAAAAAAAAAAAAAATATATATATATATATATATATATATATATATATATATATATATATATATATATATATATATATATATATATATATATATATATATATATATATATATATATATATATATATATATATATATATATATATATATATATATATATATATATATATATATATATATATATATATATATATATATATATATATATATATATATATATATATATATATATATATATATATATATATATATATATATATATATATATATATATATATATATATATATATATATATATATATATATATATATATATATATATATATATATATATATATATATATATATATATATATATATATATATATATATATATATATATATATATATATATATATATATATATATATATATATATATATATATATATATATATATATATATATATATATATATATATATATATATATATATATATATATATATATATATATATATATATATATATATATATATATATATATATATATATATATATATATATATATATATATATATATATATATATATATATATATATGAATGATTTAACAGCTATATATAGGTACTACCAAAGCTTTTGTTTAGTAGATACATTTTAGCTTAGGATAGGCTAACCTAACCTAACCTGTTCTTAACACAGAGATGTTGGGTTCACTAATTAACTGTATCTGAAATGATAGTGGCTGCATCACCGCATAAAGATAATAGAAGATAGGCTTCATAGTTACATGAATCTGTTCTTTGCATTTTTTACATATTTTTGCTTTTACAGACCTCACCATGGATGAATTTACTGATATCCATGACCTGGAGGAATTAGAGGCTGTGGAAGAGCTGGGGCCTCACAGATGGCTACTGCAAGAAATCTCTTCCCTTCGACATTGATGAGCCAGAAAATGTTCAACACCATCATGATACTGCCCCACCAGTACCAGCTTCAGGTTTTAATGTAGCCCATGTCATTGAGAATCATTTCTCATTTCTGATGTGTGTGTGTGTGTGTGTGTGTGTGTGTGTGTGTGTGTGTGTGTGTGTGTGTGTGTCTTCAGTTAGTTGTATTTACCTAGTTATAGTTTTACAGGG
>NC_059268.1:185014-197514 GCF_017591435.1 Portunus trituberculatus
TACCGCTGCAGCCAAGACTGAGGGGTTATAATTGTTACGTGCATGTTCAGACATTTTGACATCTGTGGAGACAATGAAACAGTGAAATGTGAATGCTGCTGAAAGAGTTTTGTCCAACAATGGATTTACAGTGAAAGTGTGAAGAGCTTGTGTCGAGGCTCACATGAAAATGTTATTATGCGCGTGTGTGATGCAGTCGCTAGTGATGTCACTGTGCAGTGATTAATGAAGTACAGTGAGGTGAATAAGGAGTGAACATTGTGAGTGGTGTAATGCACACAGATTTAATTAACATTGTGAGTGGTGTATCCAACCGTGACGTGTGTAGGGTGACGCTGAGTGTTGTATGCGGAGTAATAAGTCAGTGGTACAGTGGAGAAGAACTGCTAGTGGTGACTTGAGGCGTACAATGTGAAACACTACAGTGAAATATAATGAGAGGTCACACAAAATGGCAGAGTGAGAGGCTGTAACTGGGACGTAATCCGAGACGCGTGCAACTGGTGGCAATGACTGCAGTTATGACATCTGGTGCCATATAGATAGTCAATTTGGGAAAAGATAGTGGCACTGGTGAAGAACAGTGACATGTTATTGACATCACTGTGACGTGGAAGTGTACTGTGGAGTGCTGTTAAGTGTTAAACTCACCTGATTACTAACGTGACTGCAACAAACCGATGAATGATTAATAGTGACTAGAATGGTAGGAAACAATGCCTAGGCAGTGACTGATGTAATTTAATGATGTAAAAAATAAATAAATAAAGCCTGCCTACGCGCTTTGTAAATAGTCTTCCTAAAAAAAAGAAAAAAAGTTGCATTTTTGTTAATGAAATTATATAGTGCAACATCTGTGACATATATAAGGGGTGGGATAGTAAGACACCAACAGTGATGTCCACGCCAAGCGCAAACCTGGTGTCGCCACAGGAGGTAACACACGGTCACAGAGTGATGACAAGAGGCGTAAACTCACAGGTGTGAAGAAGAGATGAGCAAGTGGACAGCCAAAATCATGTAAAGTAATTTATAAGTGAAACAAAATTTGCATTTTGTGTTTGAAATACAGCTGTAAGCTTGAAGTTGTATTTAAACATCCACCTGGTACTATATAAATTCTCGTGTTTGACTCGTATAACTGAACGGTACAATGACACGGTTGTATGGATTTAGATATCGCTTTCAGGCATTGAATTAAACACAGTTAGCTTGCTTCACAGTGATTTTCATAGATTCATGTTGGCTTGGAGCCGAGATTTCGAGGTTTGAAATTTCAGGTCCGTTCTCCGGCTTTGTGTACATTACTGCAGCGCGGCGATTTTCGTGTCAAATCCAGATCTACTGTTATCTGTGCATCAACCCATAATTTAGTACATTTCTATTGCCGTTTAAGGTGCAACTCACACACACACACACACACACACACACACACACACACACACACACACACACACACACACACACACGCTCAGTGGTTAGAGCGCTGGCTTCACAAGCCAGAGGACCGGGGTTCGATTCCCCGGCCGGGTGGAGATATTTGGGTGTGTCTCCTTTGACGTGTAGCCCCTGTTCACCTAGCAGTGAGTAGGTACGGGATGTAAATCGAGGAGTTGTGACCTTGTTGTCCCGATGTGTGGTGTGTGCCCTGTCTCAGACCTATCCGAAGATCGGAAATAATGAGCTCTGAGCTCGTTCCGTAGGGTAACGTCTGGCTGTCTCGTCAGAGACTGCAGCAGACAGTGCACACACACACAAACACACACACACACACACACACACACACACACACACACACTCTCTCTCTCTCTCTCTCTCTCTCTCTCTCTCTCTCTCTCTCTCTCTCTCTCTCTCTCTCTCTCTCTCTCCATCACATTCGCTTTATAAACAACATCTTTGACATGAGTTTAGAGATGGAGTGAGAGAGAGAGAGTTTACTTTAGTTTTATCTTTAAATAGAGTAATTAGTTTTATCGCAGAGAGAGAGAGAGAGAGAGAGAGAGAGAGAGAGAGAGAGAGAGAGAGAGAGAGAGAGAGAGTAAAGCGAAGATTCCTAATACGCAATAAAACTGAAGATTACTCGGTGTGAGCTGAACCAGACTGGTGATGGAGGATGAGAACATGTGATGGTGGTGGTGGTGGTGGTGGCGGCAGTAGTGATGGCAGAAGGCTCGTAGTGATGATGATTGTGTTTTTGTCAACGGGTGGGACTAACAAACAGAAATATCGATACACACACACACACACACACACACACACACACACACACACTCTCTCTCTCTCTCTCTCTCTCTCTCTCTCTCTCTCTCTCTCTCTCAGTGTGTTGGGACTGGTGAGAGGAAAAGATAAATACTGTATTTCCGTTCCAAATTGACACGCTTTAGTCTTGGCTGGCTGGGCTGCCTCTGTGAGTCCCAATTGCAGCTTCCTCAGGTAAAGTGTGGTGGACAAATCCTCGCACTACGCTCCCCACGGGCACCGGGTAGCGACAAGCCCTGCGCCAAGTATACACTGGCACGACTTTGCACTGGCCACATGTGTAAATTGGCTTCCTCGCTCATGTTTGATGGGAGGCGCGCGCGAGGAGAGGGAAGACTATCGGGACGGGGAACATTGGCCTCTTATTATCATGTGAGCAAAGTCTTCTTCCGCTCAGGACATTGACTGTAACAGTGAAGATATTATTCCTCCTAATTATATTTTTTCCTCACTTCTCCTTCTTTCGTTTTCCTCAACATAAAATTGTCCTTGATATGTCTTCTTGATCTTTTATCTAATATTTTGATGAAATTTTCTTCTCGCCATGAATGCCCCGTAATAAAATTTTCCGACTGGCTTCATTCTTTCGTTTTTTCTTTCTTCAGTATCAGATTTTCCTCAGAGTTTGGTGTGCCATATTTTCTTCTGCTCAGACTTCGTGGAGAAACCGGACTTAATAATTCCCTTGAGGTGAAAAAAAAAATGATCCTATCAATAGCAGGGTTCATGGTATAACAAAAAAGTTAGGAGTATATTAGCTTTTTGAGGGAAAAGTTTAAATGTTCCGCAAAACTAAAACTAATGGTGATGGAGACAATCAATTACTATTACCACTTTTTATGCTGGAGAGAAGGCCAGCCAAGGGCAACAAAAAAAAAAAAAGGCCCACTTGAGTGCTGGTTCTCTAAAAGATAAGTCAAGAATTAGTCAAAATTAGGGAGCAAATGTCTTGATACCTACTACTACTATTACTACTACTATCAATATTACTACTGTCAGATGCCCACATCATAAGTGAAATATGAGAAATATGAAGATACAAGAAATAAAGAAAATGGATGTATGGTAGTTCGCCAGTATGCGGTGTGTAGCCGTATCCGGCCATAAAAGAGATTAGGAAGGGCAGGAAGGTCAAAAGGAAACATTTAATGACCCAGGCCAGTTGACCCAGGGCAGCCCGGGCAGATATATATAGCCCAGGTCAGGTAAACATTCTGTGGTGTTGTTGTCGTTCTTGGATGTTGTTGATACCACACGTGGAGTTCACGTGAGCTTGTACTTGATTGGTGAACGGTACATTCTGAGGGGCGTGTTGTGTGGGTCAAGACACGCCCCCATAAGTTCCTGAAGGGAAATTGTAGAGGATTGGGGCAGAGAGAGAGGAGAGAGGAAGCAGAGAGGACAACCGCGGCTCTAAGCGGGCCACCCTCGGCTGGATAGCTGAGGGCGGCAGGAAAGTTTTGTACTTCATAATATAACCAGTAAGTGGAGCTATAAGTTGCAATGCAGTCTTTGAGGTAAATTAGAATGGAGGAGGAACCATGATAGGAGGTTTAGGTATTATGTGGTATTAGTTTATTATGGTTTATGTGTTTGTACTTTGGTTCATAATGACGTAGTTATATACTTGCGTTTTCATCTATGAGTAAGGGAATTTGTATACGGTTACCTACGTATGTGCATGTGTTGCTCTGACGAATAAGTTACATAACATATTTACTAGTGTGTAATTGTGTACGAAGTTAACGTGGTTCCATGTATGGGTACCAAGAGAAAGAGATTACTTGTGGGAAGTCACTTGTGTGGAAATATCAATATTTGTCATTATATTTCGAAGGTGTTAAGTTGTCATTTTTGTTGAACGGAGTCAGGTAACTATATGTGTATGGTAATATATTTGGTGGTACGTCACGTGGTTGCTTGCATTCATGTACCAAGTAAAGGTCATTCTTATATACGGGTAGCTGGGAAAAAGGGGTAATATTGTACGTACTACATATGAGATTTACTGATAAATAAAGCACCGTGTTCAGATGTTGTAATACGTTATGAAGATATAGTGGATGATGTTTGAAGTGAAATCCGTTTTGATGCGAGAATATGTACGAGATTAATGTAATTCTTAAGGATGTTTGTAATATAAATTGTAGTAATTGTAGTGGAGAAGGCAACAGAAAGAGTGTGATTGTTACTTGTCGGCGCCGTATCGAACACCTTATGTATTTTTGTTAATTAAAGATAGAAAAAAACCTTTGACTATTTATAGCCAGTAGCTAGAGAATTTGTGCAACGTCGTGCAACAGCTCGGATCACGACACTACCACTACTACCAATATTACTGCTACTGATACTCCTAGACAAAAGAAGCAAGTCCTACTGTAGCAGAGCGTGGTTTCGATCCACGGACCTCTGGGTTATGGGCCCAGCACGCTTCCACTGCGCCACTCTGCTGGTAACTCTCCGCTACTATTAGGTACTATAACATGACTTGTGTCTGAGGAAGTGGTCCAGATGGTGACGCCCATTAACTACAGACGCATAACGTGGCACTAGGAAGTTTCAAGTATGAGAAAGATAGATCCGATCTCGGTACAAGGAAGCAATGTATTGAGGCCAGGAATAAGGCGAATAGAATATTGTGATTCATTTTTAGAAGTGTTAAAAGCAGGAGTCCCGAAGTAATACTGAATTCATACTTGGCGGTAGTCAGGCGTAAGTTATTGTCGGCGTTTTTTCATTTGCTTGGGAAAACGGCGATAGTAACTAATTATGACTCTCTTAAGGTATACTTGGCGGTAGTCAGGCCACATCTTGACTATGAGGTACAATTCTGGTCCTCACATTACAGGAAGGATATAGCTCTGTTGGAATCAGTGCAAAGGAGGATGACTAAAAAGAAACAGGGAATGACGGATATTCCTAATGAAGAGAGACTGAAAAAAACTCAATCTGCATTCCTTAGAGAGACGTAAGTTAAGAGGAGACCTAATAGAAGTATTGAAGTGGTATAAGGGTTTTAACAAAGGGGACATGAATGTAGTTCTTACCAGAGAGAGAGAGAGAGAGAGAGAGAGAGAGAGAGAGAGAGAGAGAGAGAGAGCTATCAAACTCTTCCAAGCCTCTCAGTCGCCCAAACTTTCACTTTACTGGAGAGATGCCTTCCATTAAACTCAGTTCCCTCTTATTTCATAGATGTGGACAGGATGTGTTGGACTGCGAAGGGAGAGGAAAGAGAGGGAACGGGTGTCAGAATCGCTTAATTGGAGAGGAATAGGAATGTTACCAGGACTAGGAGTGAAATAAAAACTATTAAATGATCATCTCTGGTGCAGGAGGCGCCTGTGGTTGTGGTGAGTGCAGAGAAAGCAGTTCACAGATGGAGGGGACGAGGGCGAGGAGAGGGATGAAAGGAAAGGGAAGAGGGAAAATGAAGCGAGTTAGGACGAGAAAAGAAAAGTTAAACTACATAAGCCCTTGTTATGTTGTTTAAGAGAGAGAGAGAGAGAGAGAGAGAGAGAGAGAGAGAGAGAGAGAGAGAGAGTACCCTGAATACTTTGTTACTTATATATTCTCATCTGATGAATTAGAAACAGGAATCTCTCTCTCTCTCTCTCTCTCTCTCTCTCTCTCTCTCTCTCTCTCTCTCTCTCTCTCTCTCTCTGCAATAGTAACTAACCAAATAAATAAAACAGAGACCCTTTAAAAAGATGAAGAAAACGCAAATTTTCTGGGTATTTCCACAAAAGTCAATACATAGCTAAAAAGTTTTCATTAGTTTCCTCTCTCTCTCTCTCTCTCTCTCTCTCTCTCTCTCTCTCTCTCTCTCTCTCTCTCTCTCTCTCTCTCTCGGCGGTAAAACATCTCATTAAAATCGGCTTTGCGTGAGAGGTTCAAAGAGATGCTTTTATGGAACACTGGGAGAGATTGAAGGGTTTATTTCTCTCTCTCTCTCTCTCTCTCTCTCTCTCTCTCTCTCTCTCTCTCTCTCTCTCTCTCTCTCTCTCTCTCTCTCTCTCATAGTAGAATCTTGGAGTGCTTTGCAGGTATCATAGGAGTATTGGTGTATAGCATATTGTTACTTATTATTAATACTTTCATTTTATCATTATGTATTATTATTATTATTATTATTATTATTATTATTATTATTATTATTATTATTATTATTATTATTATTATTATTATTATTATTATTATTATTATTATTATTATTATTATTATTATTATTATTATTATTATTATTTTCATCATTATTATTATTATTGTTGTTATTATTACTACTATTTTTGTTATCATTATTTATTATTATTATTATTATTATTATTATTATTATTATTATTATTATTATTATTATTATTATTATTATTATTATTATTATTATTATTATTATTATTATTATTATTATTATTATTATTATTATTATTATTATTATTATTATTATTATTATTATTATTATTATTATTATTATTGTTAGTATCATTATGATTGTTATTGTCATTAGTATTACACGTGTATTTGTTGTGTATGATGTTGTTGCCGTTGTTGTAAATGTTGTTCACTTCACTTGTCGCCTTCACAAACTGGCCATTGTGTGGACATGTTGACTGGCCGTCACTTGACATTCGGCCATCTTGTTGCGTTGTTCGGATTAAAATATCGTTTCGAAATCTAAAATTGTTCACTTTAGAATTCGATTCGTATATGACGACCCGCAGCTGACCGAGAGGCAGCTGCGGGTGGCCTCCACCAGGGCCGAGTACGCCCGGTGGAGCAGGGACCGGGCCCGGCGTTTTGCCGCGGCCCGGAAGGCCTCCCTGGCGAAGGGGAGGAAGGTTGAGGATGACCGTCCTCTTCCCGCCAGGGAGAGAGAAACGGTGACGGTGGGTCTGACTTCTCTTTCCGAGGAGAAGGAAACAGTGAGTGTGGGCTCACCGTGCAATGGCGGCCAGAGCGCCGCGAGAGTCCCTCAGTCGTGCGGACTTCCTGCATGGGAAGGGGGTAAGGAGATTGTGACTGTAGGGGTTGTAGGACACCAGCGAGGCGGCCAGTAGGGGTGGAGCGCTCCCCCTGCTAGGCTGCCCCCATGGAAGGACGTGAAGGACACTCGGCGTGGCGGCGGCTGAGGGAAAGCGGTCCTCTTTATAGGCGGCCCCCGGGAAACTGTGTGTGTGGCCGCCGGCAGGAGAAAGCGCGCCTTAGCTTAGCTGCCCCAGTGGGCGAGATGCAAGGCAAGGGTGACTACAACCCTACAGGACGCTCCTGACCCCAAGGAGGGACTCAGGTCACTTTGTGACCTTAGGATAGACCATGTAACCCAAGGAGACCGTTTTGGTTGAAGACCAATGGAAGGATTTTTATGTTGACCAAAGGATGACCTCCATTTATGTGTGAAAGAATGACCTCCCCTTATGTGTGACCAAAGGAAGATTTTTATGTTGACCAAAGGAAGAAATTTTTAAGTTGATGTCGAAATGAAGAATATTATGTTGATGACCAAAGGAAGAAGTGTTAGGATGACCTCCTCTTATGTATGACCAAAGGAAGATTTTTATGTTGTTGACCAAAGGAAGAATTTTTAAGTTGATGTCGAAAGGAAGAATTTTTATGTTCACCAAAGGAAGAAATTTTATGTTGATGACCAAAGGAAGATTTTTATGTTGATGACCAAAGGATGAATTATTAGGATGACCTCCTCTTATGTATGACCAAAGGATGAATTTTTATGTTGATGACCAAAGGATGACCTCTTCTTATTAATGACCAAAGGAAGGATTTTTTCTTTACAACCCAGTGAAGGATTTTTATTTCGTTAAAAAATATCTATAAAGGATATCAATTTAGTTTATCTCATTATCTTACATAACTAAAGATATTTCACTTATTTACAACATCTCTCTCTCTCTCTCTCTCTCTCTCTCTCTCTCTCTCTCTCTCTCTCTCTCTCTCTCTCTCTCTCTCTCTCTCTCTCTCTCTCTCTCTCTCTCTCTCTCTCTCTCTCTCTCTCATATCTTTTCACACAATTCAAAGGAACAAATGGATTGAAGGGCTACAAAAGGCAAAGGAAACGAGAAATGAGTGAGAGAAATGGTGTAAATGAAAAGGAAGGGATAAGAGAATAAAAAAAATAAAGAGGGAGGTGGATGAGAAATGAGACGAATGAAAGGAGGGAATAATGGGAGAGGACGTGATGAAAAGAGAAGTGGATAGGATAGGAAAATTAATAAAACGAGTGAAAAATTGCAAAGAGACTGAGAAAAGAGGGAATAAAGAAGGATGAAATGGGAAAATGAGAATAAATACCAAAAGAAAGAAGAAAAGAGAGAAAACAGAGGTAGAATTGAAAAGAGACGGGTGGTAAAGAGAGAAATAAAGAAAAAAAAGGAGAGAAATGAAAGAGAAAAAGAGATAAAGAAAAGGAGAAAAATAGACGATGGAGAGAAAGAAGAGACTAAAGGCGGCAATAAAAGAGAGAAAAATGATACAGGAGAGAAACAAATAGAAGGAAAACAATGGAGAACAAAGGGAAGAGGAAAGAAAACATAGGTAAGGTGATGAAGATGACAAAGAAAAGGAAAAGAAGAAAAAAGAAGAAAATAGGAATAAAGAAAATGAAAATGGAAGGAAGAATAAGAAGATAAAGGAAGTAAGTGGAAAGAAACAGAAGAAAAAGAAGAAAAAAAGAAGAAAAGGATAATAAAAGGCGAAAAAACAAAGAGAAAAGGATGAAAATGAAAGTAAGAATAGGAAGATAAAGGAAGGAAGTGGAAAGAAACAGAAGACAAGGCCAAAAATTAGAGAAGCGATTTAAAGAAGAGAAAAAAAGAAGAGGGAAAAAAGAAACAGGGAGGAAAATAATGAAGGTTATGGAAGGGAAAGGGAAGAAAATTGTCGCTGAACTGAAAATTTTGTGCATTTTTTTGTGTATTTTTGTGTAATGAATATTTTGTCACCATCAATGTTGTTATGGGCTATTTTTTTCTATCTTCATTTTAAGAAACCGAGAAAAAAGAAAGTCGCGGATAGTGATGGTAATGATGATAGAGGTGGTGGTGGTGGTGGTGGTGGTGATAGTGATGACAATAATGAGAGAGAGCTGTTAATTAACTTAACCATCTCTCTCTCTCTCTCTCTCTCTCTCTCTCTCTCTCTCTCTCTCTCTCTCTCTCTCTCTTATTTCTCAAACCATAACAATTAAGAAAAATCTGATAAAAAAAACGAGAGAGAGAGAGAGAGAGAGAAAAAAATACGAGAGAGAGAGAGAGAGAGAGAGAGAGAGAGAGAGAGAGAGAGAGAGAGAGAGAGAGAGAGAGAGAGAGAGAGAGAGAGAGAGAG
Organism: Portunus trituberculatus; assembly: GCF_017591435.1. Classification (NCBI taxonomy): domain Eukaryota; kingdom Metazoa; phylum Arthropoda; class Malacostraca; order Decapoda; family Portunidae; genus Portunus; species Portunus trituberculatus. Next base: position 194,606 of record NC_059268.1, read on the forward strand.
AGAGAGAGAGAGAGAGAGAGAGAGAGAGAGAGAGAGAGAGAGAGAGAGAGAGAGAGAGAGAGAGAGAGAGAGAGAGAGATAATAGTAATAATAATAAAATGAAAATAATAACAATAACAATAATAATAATAATGATGATGTTAAAGATGACAATAATGAAAATATTAACAATAACAATAATAAAAATAATCATGATGACAATAATTCTTATGATAATACATTAATACAAGTTAGAAATAATAACAATAGAAAAAAAAAACAATATTAATTATAACAGTAATAAAAATAATATTGATGACAATAGTTCTTATGATATTATATTAATACAAAATAGAGATGATAATATTGAAAGAAGATTCAGTGATATAACATAAACAACTCTGATGATAATAGTAATATATAGACTAAAAATCATGAAAATAAAGATATATGACAATTCAGCTGTAAAATATTAGCTATAAGGAAATTTAATAAAGATCCTTTATATGCATGAATACAAATACTTAGATTTAATATTGCAAACTAGACAATCAATATGAATTTATGATATTTCTTTTAGTTGTTTTTAAATATACTAAGGGAAGGAACATTTTGTATGTGAGGTGGTATAGTGTTCCATACAACAGGACCTATGTATAAAATTGAATGGCGAAATTTTGTGAGGCGATGAGCTGGATGTAGGAGGTTACCACGATTACGTGTCCTATGTTCATGGGTTGGGAGGAGATCTTTTGCTAAATCAAACTTCCTCAAATCTCAAACTAAAATGCAACAAAATTCTCTTCCCAAATCTGTCATGAGAAGTTTCAAACCAGGAGACAAGGTTTTACTTTTCTCCCCACTCCAGGCAATGCTCTTTACAGTAAGTTCATGGGACCTTATGTTGTGGCTCAAAAGCTAAGTCCATTAAACTATGTGGTCCACACTCCTGACCGTCGTAAGGATTCCCAACTAGTTCATATTAATCTAATGAAACCTTACCACTCCAGAGAACCAGAGGACGACTTGTCTCGCACTGTACCTGTATGTCTGGTAGGGAAGGAGTCTGGTCCTGTGCCCCCCTAGGAAGAGTCCGACATCGAATTCCTCTTCTCGTCACCTAAAGGACGCCCCTCAAACAGCCAAATCATGTCCAACCTTGATGAGGTTTTCTTTCCTTAACACCTTCACAACAGTCTGATCTTAAAAAGTTATTGCTAGACTTTTCTGAAATCACAGGTGACCTTCCAGGACTTTGTACTACTATCCAACATGATATAACTTTAATATCTAATGACATCAAGCCTATAAGACAACCAGCCTATCGCATTTCACCCATTAAAAGAGACTTGATGAAAAAAGAGGTAGACTATCTGCTCTGTCATCACCTTGCAGAACCTAGTATATCCCCCTGGGCTTCTCCCTGCCTGTTAACATCTAAGCCAGACGGTAGTAGTCGATTTTGCACCGACTACAGGAAATTAAATAAAGTGACGGTGCCAGACTCCTACCCATTGCCCTTGATAGATGACCTTATAGATAGCATAGGAGTGCCAAATTTGTAACCACCATAGATTTACTTAAGGGTTACTACCAGATTCCCCTCTCGGACGAGGCCAGAATAATATCCGCCTTCATCACCCCTTCGGGCTATACCAATACACAGTGATGCCCTTCGGCTTGTCTAATGCTCCCGCCACCTTCCAGAGGGTTATAAATTACATCACCCAGGACTTGGAGGGAACATCTGCCTATCTGGACGACCTGTTGGTGACTTCGGACGACTGGGTGACACATCTGACCCGTCTCCAGAGGCTGATGGGTCAGTTGCAGGAAGCCGGTCTTACAATCAACCTGGCCAAGTCCACCTTCGGGAAGTCTACGGTGGTCTACCTGGGACATGTGGTGGAGAACGGCAAGGTTCGCCCCAAGAGAGCCAACGTAGAGGCCATCCTTGGCTTCCATGTCCCTACCACCAGGAAAGCTCTCATGAGGTTCTTGGGGATGGCTGGTTTCTACAGACGATTCTGTAGGAACTTCTCCACCCTGGCCGCCCCCCTGACGGACCTTATCAGCACTTTCGTCCCCTTCCACTGGACCCCGACCTGTGACCAAGCCTTCCAACATCTCAAGGTGTTCCTTTCCTCGGAGCCAGTGGTCTGGACGCCAGATCACTCCCGCCCCTTCCATCTACCAGTGGACGCGAGTGGAGTTGAAGTGGGTGCTGTCCTCCTTCAAGCAGACCCCACAAGCGGCATCGTCCATCCCATCGCCTATCACTCCACCAAGCTGAAGAAACACCAAGTCAACTACTCCACCATCGAGAAAGAGGCTCTGGCACTCGTCCTGGCACTCCAACGTTTTGAGTGCTACCTTCATCCTCCTCTCCAACTTCCTTATGTGTGTGTTTTTTTTTTTTTTTTTTTTTTTTATAAGGGGTCCACACTTCTGCATATTCCAATCTGGGTCTTATTATACTACTTATCATCATTTCTTTGTCCATGTAGTGAAATACTGCTCCAATATTCCTCAACAAATTATATGTTTCTCTAAAAGTTACCGGTTGATTGTTTTCTTCCATTGTTACTCCTAAGTCTTTCTCCTTTTTTACTTTCTCCAGTTCTACTCCATCTCCCATATTATAGATTCCCACTGGTCGTCTTTCACTTTTTCCCATTTCCATGACATGGCTTTTGTTCACATTGAATTCCATTTCCACTTTTACTCCATTCCCAGATCTTATTTAGGTCTTCTTCCAGTATTTCACAATCATCTTTTTGCTTTATAACTCTGCACAGTTTCGTATCAGCTGCAAACAAATTTATGTAGTTGTTCACTCCCTCTGGCATGTCGTTAATATAAATGAGGAAAAGTAATGGTGCCAATACTGACCCTTGTGGCACTCCGCTTTCTTCTGCTCTCCACTTGGA
>NC_059268.1:202514-204063 GCF_017591435.1 Portunus trituberculatus
TGTGTGTGTGTCTCAGAGAGAGAACGGAGGAAGGGGAAGGATTAGACCTCATTTACTGACTACACACACACACACGAGTAGTAGTAGTAGTAGTGTGTGTGTGTGTGTGTGTGTGTGTGTCTCAGAGAGAGAAGCGGAGGAAGGGAAGGATTAGACCTCATTTACTGACCTGCCAATCAGGAAAAGGTGTGGGATTCGGGGCTTATTTTGAGGGTTCTGCCGTCTTACTGGAAAACGAGTATAGCTAGTGAGTGAGGAAGTGGCGCCAAATGTAAAGTCAGCGAAGTTTTGGTCTCTCTCTCTCTCTCTCTCTCTCTCTCTCTCTCTCTCTCTCTCTCTCTCTCTCTCTCTCTCTCTCTCTCTCTCTCTCTCTCTCTCTCTTTAAAACACATAAATAAGACGTTCTAACAAATTTGGCGTATATACTTGTTTGGTCTGCATTACTGAATGTTGGTGTATAGATTGCTGGTGTGTAATCAAAAATTTTGCATGCATTTCTGTGTTTTGGTGCAAAAAAAGCTGAAAGCTACTGAATAACAAGTTTTTATCACTTTTATTTCGTTTCTCTATATTGGGTTGTTTTCATCAGTTTTATCGTTTTGAAGCAGAACAATGTAAAATGACTCGAATATACAAAATTTTCAATCGAGATAGTTCTTCTTTTCAGAAAACACTATGAAAATACATAAAAAAGACGTTTTAACAAGTTTGGTGTATATACTTATTTTGAGTTCTTTTTTAAGTTTTGGTAAGTAAAATGCTGTAAACCACCAGAATAACCCATATTTTAACATATTTCAGTTCTTTAAACATATAGTGTGTATATACGCGTTTTGTCTGCATTTCTGTGTTTTGGTGCAAAACTAGCTGAAAACTACTAAAATAACACGTTTTTGTTATTTTTATTTCGTTTCTCTATATTGGTTTGTTTTCATCAGTTTTATTTTTTTAAAGCATAACAAGGTAAGATGACATGAATATACAAAATTTTCACTTAAGATAGTTTTTTATACAAAACACCTTCAAAAAACTTAAATAGGACGTTTTAACAAGTTTACTAAATATACTTGTTTTGACTGCTTTTTTTTGTGTTTTGGTACCTAAAATGCAGTAAACCAGAAAAAATAACCCATTTTCTTACAGATTTTAGTTCCTTGATCATAGATTTTGATGATTTTATTTCTTTTCTCTATTTTGCCTTTTTTTTTTGTGTGTGTGTAATAATGTAAAACGATTTCAATATACAAAGTTTTCAATCGAGATAGTTATTTTTTTTTCCATAAAACACCTTAAAAACATAAAAATAAGACTTTTCAACACTTATGGTGCACATTCTCTTCTTCCCTGCCTTTTTGAGTTTTGGTGCATAAAATGCTAGAAAGCACCAAAATAACCCATTTTTTGCATATTTCAATTACTTAAACTAATGATGAGTAAGCATGCGTTTTGCCTGCATTTCTGTGTTTTTGGTGCACAAAAAGCTAAAAACTACAAAAATAACACGTTTTTGTTACTTTTATTTCGTTTATCTATATTTCATCTTTTCAGC
>NC_059268.1:204563-211367 GCF_017591435.1 Portunus trituberculatus
ATATATATATATATATATATATATATATATATATATATATATATATATATATATATATATATATATATATATATATATATATATATATATAGAGAGAGAGAGAGAGAGAGAGAGAGAGAGAGAGAGAGAGAGAGAGAGAGAGAGAGAGAGAGAACTTTGCTTTCGTCAGACAGCAGACAGCATTTCTGTGTGTGTGTTTCACTGTTTGATCTGCTGCAGTCTCTGACGAGACAGCCAGACGTCACGCTACGGAACGAGCTCAGAGCTCATTATTTCCGATCTTCGGATAGACCTGAGACCAGCAGTGACCTCACACCGTCTAGTAGTAGTAGTAGTAGTAGTAGTAGTAGTAGTAGTAGTAGTAGTAGTAGTAGCAGTAGCAGTAGTAGTGTGGTTCACTACACTAGCGTCCGTCCTGCGTGGAAAACTGAACTTCTTAATGTTCCTCAGACACTGAATTTTCATGACATTTGCATCTCCTTCTCTTGTTCGTGTGTCTCCATCCTCCGTCAGTGTTAGCAGGTCTTGTCTGTCTGTCTGTCTTTGTGTCTCTTTTGTTTTGTTGTTGTTTAATTTATGGCCTATAGCGCTGTTCAGCTTCCACCCATTAGTGGCGCAGGCAATTTTCTTTATAGTGATGGGCATATTAGGGCTCATATCACCACCCAAGCGCGTCTTTGTTGCAACCACCTAGAACCTGGGTAGGTATCTTGGTGACATGTAGCTAACTTCAAACCACTCCACAAATGACATAACTTCAAAGTGGTATGTGATGGAATTCTAACTTAAACGTGGACGTGTGTGTGTGTGTGTGTGTGTGTGTGTGTGTGTGTGTGTGTGTGTGTGTGTGTGTGTGTGTGTGTGTGTGTGTGTGTGTGTGTGTGTATTTACCTAGTTGTATTTACCTAGTCGTAGTTTTACAGGGCCTGGGCCTTATGCTAGTGTGGCCCCGTCTCCATATATACACTTATCCAATCTTACTCTAAAAGTATGCACACTCGTTGCAGACACTACTTCTTCATTTAAACTGTTCCACATCTCAATACATCTTTGCGGGAAACTATATATTTTTTTTAATATCTCTCATACATCTTCCTTTTCTCAGCTTTTTACTATGCGATCTTGTACTTCGAATGTCATATTCTTCTCTCAGCATCAGTTTCTCATTATCCACGTGGTCCATTCCGTTGATCAATTTATAAACTTGTATCAGATCTTCTCTCTCCCTTCTTTGTTCCAGGGTTGGTAGATCCATAGCCTTTAGTCTCTTTTCATATGTCATCCTTTCAAATTCTGGAAACATTCTTGTAGCCATTTTTTGTAGCCTCTCCAACTTCCTTATGTGTGTTTTTTTTTTTTTTTATAAGGGGTCCACACTTCTCCTGCATATTCCAATCTGGGTCTTATTATACTACTTATCATCATTTCTTTGTCCATGTAGTGAAATGCTGCTCCAATATTCCTCAACAAATTATATGTTTCTCTAAAAGTTACCGGTTGATTGTTTTCTTCCATCGTTACTCCTAAGTCTTTTTCCTTTTTTACTTTCTCCAGTTCTACTCCATCTCCCATATCATAGATTCCCACGGGTCGTCTTTCACTTTTTCCCATTTCCATGACATGGCTTTTGTTCACATTGAATTCCATTTCCCACTTTTTACTCCATTCCCAGATCTTATTTAGGTCTTCTTCCAGTATTTCACAATCCTCTTTTTGCTTTATAACTCTGCACAGTTTCGTATCAGCTGCAAACAAATTTATGTAGTTGTTCACTCCCTCTGGCATGTCGTTAATATAAATGAGGAAAAGTATTGGTGCCAATACTGACCCTTGTGGCACTCCGCTTTCTTCTGCTCTCCACTTGGACTTCATATCTTTAACTACCGTCCTTATTTCTCTCCCCCTCAAATAATTTTCTATCCATCTCAATGTGCTTCCTTTTAAGCCACCCTTCTCCTCTAACTTCCATAGTAATCGTGCATGTGGCACTTTGTCAAACGCCTTTTTTAAATACAAATAAATACAGTCAACCCATCCCTCTCTCTCTTATACTCTATCAACTATTCTAGAATAGAAACTCAATAAATTAGTTACACAAGATATTAATTTGTTGTCTTCAACGAACTCAATCCATTGTTTCTTTATTATTCTTTCACACATCTTGCATATTACACTAGTTAGTGTGTGTGTGTGTGTGTGTGTGTGTGTGTGTGTGTGTGTGTGTGTGTGTGTGTGTGTGTGTGTGTGTGTGTGTGTGTGTGTGTGTGTATGTCTGCTTACTACTGTGGTATAATAGTAGCACCAGCAGTAATAGTAGTAGTAGTTGTTGTTCTAGTAGTCGTAGTAGTAGTAGTAATAATAGTTGTAGTAGTAGTAGTAGTAGTAGTAGTAGTAGTAGTAGTAGTAGTAGTAGCACTATTAGAAAGCAGTAGTAGTAGTAGTAGTAGTAGTAGTAGCACTAGTAGTAGTAGTAATAGTAGTAGTAGTAGTATAGAAGTAGTTGAACTAGTAGTAGTGTCAGAAAATAAATAAAAGACGTTTTAACAAGTATATTTATTTTTTTTTTTTTTTTTTTAGTAAATAAGACGTAACATATTTTATATATTTGTTTGGTCTGCATATAGTGTGTATATAGATTACCGCGTTTGTCTGCATTTTTGTGTTGTGGTGCTGAAATGACTACTATAATAACACGTTTTTTATATTTTATTTCGTTCTCTATATTGGTTTGTTTTCATCAGTTTTATTTTTTTAAAGCATAACAAGGTAAGATGACATGAATATACAAAATTTTCATTTTTGATGATAGTTTTTTCACAAAACACCTTCAAAAAACATAAATAGGACGTTTTAACAAGTTTACTAAATTATAACTTGTTTTGAGTTCTTTTTGTTTTGGTACCTAAAATGCAGTAAACCAGAAAAATAACCCATTTTTTACATATTTAGTTCTTGATCATAGATTTGATATATTTTGTATTTCTGTTTTTTTTCCTTACTTTTTTTTGTTATTTTATTTCGTTTCTCTATTTGTTTTCATCAGTTTTATTTTTTAAACATAACAATAAGACATGAATATACAAAATTTTGAGATAGTTTTTTCAAAACACCTTCAAAAACATTTAAGATTTTCAAGTTTACTAATATACTCTGTTTTGCGTATTTTTGTTTTTTTGCACAAAAGCACATAACCAGAAGACCCATTTGCATATTTTTTTCTGCTTCTAATGATGATTTTGCGTTTGTATATTTCTGTGTTTTGATGCACAAAAGCTAAAACTACTAAAATAACACGTTTTGTTACTTTTATTTCGTTTATCTATATTTCATCTTTTCAGCAATTTTATCGGCTTTTTGAAGCATAACAAAGTAAAATGACTTGGATATACAATTTTTTTTTTTTTCAGAAAACACTTTCAAAACACATAAATAAGACGTTTTAACAAGTATAGTGTATATATTTGTTTTGACTGCTTTTCTGAGTTTTGGTGCATAAAATGCTAGAAAACACCATAATAACCCATTTTTTACATATTTCAGTTCCTTAAATACATTTGTGTAATCATGCGTTTTGTCTGCATTTTTGTGTTTTGGTGAAAAAAAAGCGGAAAACTACTAAAATAGCACATTTTTTGTTACTTTTATTTCGTTTCTCTATATTGGCTTGTTTTCATCAATTTTGTGTGTTGTGTGTGACAGTATCTGCCTTGTAGTGCCCTTCCTTAGGACACAAGACATATAGGAGCTGTACATAGTAGAGCATTTCTTACATATTTTAGTTGATCAGTGAGTACTTTCTCATGCCTAGTAAGATGTGTATAATGTCTCACTATATTTTCACAGATGTTATATATTCATTCTTTCTTGGTGAATTCTCCTGTTTTTGAGGCATGCACCATTCATATTACTTGGGAAGTCATCTTGCCTGTACTGTGTTTTTGCACAGTATTCATCATGTTTGTTACATGACAATTTTAACTCAACACTTGCATATGTATCTTGTATACAATACACTCACATAAATCTTTTCATATGTGTATAGTATTTGTTTTACTGTATTTCATTACATCAGACCATTATCTATGTCTCACATCCTCATCATCTGTCTCAGTGTACATCACTCCATTTTGACTGTCTCTCATATTTCACTTTTCATCAATACATGTCCCCATCACTTCTCATTCTTCCACATTCTCACTCTCACTCTACTGTTTCTTACTGTCATCCTTAGTGTTATTCTTCTTTCACTCAGTATCTCACTATGCACTGTCTTCCACAATCTCCCATATCACACATCACCCATTCATACCACTAGGGATATCACTCAAGGAGTTTTCTCTGTTTGCTCCACATCCAGGTATTCTGTTCCTCTCATTCTTCCACTTTTATCCTCATTCATCTCCTCACCAGCCACTCTTTATCCTCGTTATCCTCAGTTTCTCTATTTTTTCTTTCATTCATTCTTAATCTATTTTCATTGCTTAGGGGTTCATTTATATTTTTGATTCACATTCCTTTCTTTCATTTCATCCATTAATGAAACCTTTGTTGTATCAATCATTCAATTTTCTTCACATCCTCAATCATCTCCACTCTTTCTTTCATCATGCACACTCATTCACTTCTTCTCCTCTTTCACTTTACCTTTCAGTCACTTCATCATCTCATCTTTCTCATACTTCTCATCATGCTTCTCGTGCTGTCACACTCTATTTCTACTCAGCTTATTCTTTCACTCATCCATCACCTGTCCACTCTTTCACTCACATCTCTTCACTGTGCCTTAGCTCGGAAGAGAAGATCACCACTCTTTCTTCCATCTCACTTCATATCATATCGGGGCATACTTCACTCTTGTACTCATTCATCAGTACTCTACTCTGCTTCCTCTCTCATTCATTCACTCACTGATTCACTTCTCATACTTATATTCTCTCTGACTCACTCTTCCTCAGTTCATACTGAACTACTCATCACTAACATATCTATATCACACCTATGCACTGCTATCACTCAGAACAGTCTCAGATCAAACAGGACATACATATCAGAGACATACGATCATCAGGCTGATATGAAGACACTAGGCATGAAAAATAAGAATATGGGACAAAATGAAAAAATCATAAAATAAATAGAGATATCATCATAAATGAATAAGGAAAGGAATGAGTGGAGAAAAAGGAAAGAGAGATGAAGAAGGATGGGAGTGCTGAATGAAGGGAATATATGAATGAAGAGGAAGACAGGCGAGATCATGTGAAATGGGTAGATGTGAGAGGATGGAATTGAACTGAGGATGTATGTGGAGCTGAAAGTGGAATCTAAATGTAGGAATAACTGAGACGTGTGCAAATGGAAGGGATATGTGATGGGAAGGGAGGCAGAAAACAGGAAAGGTTAGGAGGGACAGAAAGTGAGGAACCTGAGGCGGAAGGACTTGATGTAGGAGACAGTGTGGAAAGTGAGGATGTGAGTGGAGAGTGAGTATATGAATGAGTGTGGTAGAGGTGAGAGGTTAGTGGTGTTGGTAGTGATGACAATGGAAGGTGATAGAGCAGTCAGGGACAATAGCAGGAAGTATGGTGTGTTGAAGAAGACTTTGAGAGAGCATGCTATGGAGAAAGTGATTGTTATAGGAGATATGAATGCTCATGTAGGTATTTTAGGTCAACAAATGAATAGGAATGGTGAGATGCTTGATGAGTTTTAAATGAGATTGAGCTGGAGAACCTAAATGAGACCCTGGCAGAAGGACGAGTGACGTGGTGTGCTAGGAACCAGGAGTCTGTCATTGACTATATGCTAGTGAATGGGAGAATGCGTGAGATTGTGGACCACATGTGGATCGATCAAGATGGAACGATTGACATTGTCTTGGACCATAACGTGCTGGTGCTGGAATGTAAGTTGTATGGAAGAGAAGGAAAGAGTGCAAACAGGTAGACTCGAGTAAGCGGAGCTGGGAGAATGAACGTTTGAATGGTGTGGATGAGATGAATGATAGGTTTGTTGAGAATGTAAAGGATGGAGCAGCCAGCAAGATAGGATATGTGAGAACGGGTGCCAGAAAGCGTGCATGTAAGCCATGGTGGAATGATGAGATTAAGGATGCCAGGAGAGAGAGAAAAAGACTAAATAGGGTATGTAGGCAATTGAGAAAGAGAAGGCATGAGAGTGAGGAGGCCGAAAGTGAGTACCAGAATGCATGGACAGCATATTATGCGAATCAGCAACGAGTGGCGAAGCGGGAATGCTAAAGCCAGGTGTGAGAGAAAGGTGATTCAGTCCCTGAGAGCTAAAGGTGTGGAAGGTGGCCGAGAATGGTACAGGTTCCTGAGGGGTGAGGGGATGCCTGACAGTGAGAGTGTGGAGAGCCTGAGGGTGAATGGGGCACTGGTGACAGAAAAAGAAGATATGAGAAGGATGATTAAAGAGTTTTGGGAAGTGATTGGAGGTGTAGGTGAGTTATTTGGTGTGAGAGAAGGATGTGTGACACTGGAAAAGAAGAATGTGGATGAAATGGATGAGAGAATCAGAAGGAGAAGGTGGGGAAATGTATCAGGGGAAGAAAAATAGGAAGGCAGCAGAGCCAGATGAGATACTGTGTGAAATGTATATAAAAATGGAGGAAAGTTGTGATTGATAGGGTGACTGAGTTATTTAACCAGGTGTGGGAAGAGGAAAGAGTTCCAAGAATGTGGAATGAATGCAGGGTGACTATGTTGCATAAGGGAGGATATAAAAGCACGAATGAGCTGAAGAGCTATAGAAATAAATAGCAGTTGGAAAGTCTTTGTGGTA
>NC_059268.1:211867-222974 GCF_017591435.1 Portunus trituberculatus
ACACCTTATGTATAGATATTAGTTTTGTTAATTAAAGATAGAAAAAACCTTTGACTATTTATAGCCAGTAGCTAGACAATTTGTACCACGTCGTGCAACAGCTCGGATCACGACAGTAGTAGTTGTTGTAATAGTAGTAGCAATAGTAGTAGTAGTAGTAGTAGTAGTAGTAGTAGTAGTAGTAGTAGTAGTAGTAGTAGTAGTAGTAGTAGTAGTAGTAGTAGTAGTAGTAGTAGTAGTATTTTAGTATGGTGGTGGTGGTGGTGGTTGTGTAGGGCAGGGGTGTGAGCCAACCAGTGAGCAGGGATGTCCCATGACGTCATCCTAAGCTCCTCCCTCCGCGCCAGATGTAAACAAATCCCTTTAAAAACCACGTGGTCGCAGTATTCGCGGATAAAAAAATTCGCGACTATTTTGGACTACCATGACGCCTGTACCTTGACTATCGGGAGCAAGGAGGCGTGACTGTCGTGAGCGTAGTGGGCGTGGCTTTGGCTCGAACTAACGCTTAACTTAGTGAGTCAGGAAGTGGCGCCAAATAAAAAGTCTGCGAAGTTTTCTCTCTCTCTCTCTCTCTCTCTCTCTCTCTCTCTCTCTCTCTCTCTCTCTCTCTCTCTCTCTCTCTCTCTCTCTCTCTCTCTCTCTCTCTCTCTCTTTAAAACACATAAATAAGACGTTCTAACAAATTTGGCGTATATACTTGTTTGGTCTGCATTACTGAATGTTGGTGTATAGATTGCTGGTGTGTAATCAAAATTTTGCATGCATTTCTGTGTTTTGGTGCAAAAAAAGCTGAAAGCTACTGAATAACAAGTTTTTATCACTTTTATTTCGTTTCTCTATATTGGGTTGTTTTCATCAGTTTTATCGTTTTGAAGCAGAACAATGTAAAATGACTCGAATATACAAAATTTTCAATCGAGATAGTTCTTCTTTTCAGAAAACACTATGAAAATGCATAAAAAAGACGTTTTAACAAGTTTGGTGTATATACTTATTTTGAGTTCTTTTCTAAGTTTTGGTAAGTAAAATGCTGTAAACCACCAGAATAACCCATATTTTAACATATTTCAGTTCTTTAAACATATAGTGTGTATATACGCGTTTTGTCTGCATTTCTGTGTTTTGGTGCAAAACTAGCTGAAAACTACTAAAATAACACGTTTTTGTTATTTTATTTCGTTTCTCTATATTGGTTTGTTTTCATCAGTTTTATTTTTTTAAAGCATAACAAGGTAAGATGACATGAATATACAAAATTTTCACTTAAGATAGTTTTTTATACAAAACACCTTCAAAAAACTTAAATAGGACGTTTTAACAAGTTTACTAAATATACTTGTTTTGACTGCTTTTTTTGTTTTTTGGTACCTAAAATGCAGTAAACCAGAAAAAATAACCCATTTTCTTACATATTTTAGTTCCTTGATCATAGATTTTGATGATTTTATTTCTTTTCTCTATTTTGCCTTATTTTTGTATTTATTTATTTAATTTTTTTTTTTTTTTTTTGTGTAATAATGTAAAACGATTTCAATATACAAAGTTTTCAATCGAGATAGTTATTTTTTTTCCATAAAACACCTTAAAAACATAAAAATAAGACTTTTCAACACTTATGGTGCACATTCTCTTCTTCCCTGCCTTTTTGAGTTTTGGTGCATAAAATGCTAGAAAGCACCAAAATAACCCTTTTTTTGCATATTTCAATTACTTAAACTAATGATGAGTAAGCATGCGTTTTGCCTGTATTTCTGTGTTTTTGGTGCACAAAAAGCTAAAAACTACAAAAATAACACGTGTTTGTTACTTTTATTTCGTTTATCTATATTTCATCTTTTCAGCAATTTTATCGGCTTGAAGCATAACAAAGTAAAATGACTTGGATATACAATTTTTTTTTTTCAGAAAACACTTTCAAAACACATAAATAAGACGTTTTAACAAGTATAGTGTATATATTTGTTTTGACTGCTTTTCTGAGTTTTGGTGCATAAAATGCTAGAAAACTCCATAATAACCCATTTTTTACATATTTCAGTTCCTTAAATACATTTGTGTAATCATGCGTTTTGTCTGCATTTTTGTGTTTTGGTGAAAAAAAAGCGGAAAACTACTAAAATAGCACATTTTTTGTTACTTTTATTTCGTTTCTCTATATTGGCTTGTTTTCATCAATTTTATCATTTTGTGTGTGTCCCGCTAAATGAAAAGGCAGACCGCCTTGCTCAGTGTGCCCTTCAAGACGACATAGTGGATCCTGGCACTAAGTACACTCTAGGCTATGTTAAGAGTAGCATTAAGGACTTTGTACATAGCAACATTAGTGATTAGTTAGAGCTTCTTTGCCCGAGAGGCAGTGGCAGTAGTCTTCACTATGCACGTGTCTTCCACAGTTGTGCTTACCCCTATGGGAGATACACTGCATCATCCGACAGATTGGCAATGAGGCTCAGATTAGGCTATATATACTTTTGGGAAGTCAGTGCTTTTCCTGGTGTGTGCTGTGTGTTGTGTGCTGCATCAAGGGGATGCGTCACTATATCATGGAATGTCCTCTCATTGCTAAATTTAGGGCACAAGGACAACGTGATTTGTATAGCCTCTGTTACGTTCACCGGTTAAACTGGTAAGATTGGCATCGGAGAGCCGGTGAACAATAACAATAAAAAAACACTGCAGGTTCAACTGGTGAGGAAATGTAAAGGGGTAACTTTAAAAGCTACTTTAATAACCCATAATGAAATTGACACATATATAACAAGAAACATGAAACACAAATATATAACATGAAACACAGGAAAATGACATACACATATACATATAACACAGTAATAAATACAACAATAAAGAACCCAACTTAATACCTAACAATAATCCTAATCCTATATAGAGGCAATGTGAAAAACACGGACGAGGGGAAGTGATACTTATGCGGTGTCGCAGTGGTGAAATGCTGAGTGATGGTTGATCCCACGGCAGAACCAAGAGGCGTTGTGTTCACTGGTTGAGGCTTGGATCTCAACTCCCAATCCAGAAAACCAAGAGCTGGCTCAACACTTTCGGTTGAGTCGAAAGGGGCCGCGTGAATCCAACTTCGGGACAGTAGCCGGGCTTCATGAAACGGTGACGTGGAAGGTTCACGAGACGGTGGCGTGGAAGGTTCACGAGACGGTGACGTGGAAGGGGAGGCGGAGAGGTGGCGAACGAGGTAACAAGCAGAGGAGGTGATGGTAGTAATGCATGTTACGGGCGGGCCGTAACATTTCCTCCCCCCTAAGACCTCCGTAATGGGCTCATGAAGGAGGTGAGACGGGAGATCTTGATAAGGCGTCGGCGATGATGTTGTCCACCCCCCCACCACCAGACACAGCACCTCGCAAAGGAAGAACCTGCAGAAGCTTGAAGCGCACATCGGAGGAGACGATGACGAGGAGGCGATACACGAGCCAGACAGCGGTGATGGTGGTGAGAGAACCCAGCCAGAACCAGATGAAAATGTAGATCTTCTCGTTGATGATGTTAACCGCCAGCACACACCTGGTGTCGTGGGTCTCGATGGTTCCCGAAGGCCGAACTTCCTGAAGGTGCACTTGGTGACTCTGGGAAGATGCGTGTCATGGGATCGATGCGCTTCTCGGGGTCCATGTCAGGGAAGTTGATGACCTCCGTGCCGTAGGTGAGGAAGGTGCCGCCCAGGAACAGGTCGGTGAAGTAGATGTTGCCCTCCAAGTCCTGAGTTATGTAATATATAGCCCTCTGGAAGGTGGCGGGAGCATTAGACACGCAAAAGGGCATCACTTGGTATTGGTATAGTCCGAAGGGAGTGATGAAGGCGGATATTATTTGGGCCTCGTCCGAGAGGAATCTGGTAGTAACCTTTAAGCAAGTCTATAGTGGTTACAAATTTGGCTACTCCTATACTATCTATAAGGTCCTCTATCAAGGGCAATGGGTAGGAGTCTGGCATTAACTTTTTAAGATTAGACTGTTGTGAAGGTGTTAAGGAAACAAACACCTCATCCAGGTTGGACATGATTTGGCTGTTTGAGGGGCGTCCTTTAGGTGACAAGAAGAGGAAGTCGATGTCGGACTCTTCCTCGGGGGGCACAGGACCAGACTCCTTTCCTATCAGACATACAGGTACAGCGCGAGACAAGTCGTCCTCTGGTTCTCTGGAGTGGTAAGGTTTCATTAGATTAATATGAACAAGTTGGGAATCCTTACGACGGTCAGGAGTGTGGACCACATAATTTAATGGGCTTAGTTTTTGAGCCACAACATAAGGTCCCATGAACTTACTGTGAAGAGCATTGCCTGGAGTGGGAGAAAAGTAAAACCTTGTCTCCTGGTTTGAAACTTCTCATGACAGATTTGGGAAGAGAATTCTGTTGCATTTTAGTTTGAGACTTGAGGAAGTTTGATTTAGCAAAAGATCTGACTTCACTGATTTTATTCTTAAGGTTACTGATGTAGTCAGACACACTGGGGCTTGAAGGAGTATTTTGAGTAACCATTGATCCTTTAATATTTTGAGAGGCCCCTGATCTGTCTACCATAGAGTAATTCAAAAGGGAGTAACCTAAAGAATCTTGAGGAGATTCTCTTAAAGCGAAGAGAAGGAAAGAAATACTTTCATCCCAGTCTCCTTGATGCTCCAAGCAATACTTCTTCATCATGGATTTTAATGTTTGGTGAAACCGCTCCAGACAGCCTTGGGATTGGGGTGGTAAGCCGAGGAGGTAACATGGTCGATGTTTAGCTCATTCACTATCTGTTGGAAAAAATGGCTAGTGAAATTGCTACCCTTGTCAGACTGAATTTGTTTTGGAATTCCTACCGAGGTGAAAAATGTATTAGATGTTTTACAATGGTCTTTGATGTGATGTTCTTAAGAGGGAATGCTTCAGGGTACCTGGTAGTGGGATCCATGAGGGTTAACAAATACTGATTCCCTCGTTTGGTTTTGGGTAAGGGCCCTACGCAGTCTAGTATGATCTTTTCGAAGGGCTCCGTCTGAACTGGAATAGGCGTCAGAGGAGCTGGCACAAGGCGTTCGTTAGGCTTACCCACAATTTGACATATGTGACATGTTTTACATAGTGTGACACATCCTTTTCATTCCTGGCCAAAAAATGTTGAAGAGCCTTCTTATAGGTTTTTTGGATGCCTAGATGACCTGACAATCCATCATGAGCTAGTTCTATAATGGCTGGTCTTACAGACAAGGGGATGACAACTTGATGTGTTTCTGACCAGGTGTCTAGTTGTTTCAGTTCAGGTGGTCTGTAGGCACGCATCAGGACTCTTTCCTGATAATAAAAACAAGGTAATTTAGACATATCCTTTGTTTCACTGGCCACATGTCTGATCTTAGCCAAAGTGAGATCCTGTTCCTGAGCATTAATCAAATTCTCCTTTGAAATGATGTCATTATACAAGTTGTCAGTAGAGGCAATCATTGGTGGAGGAGGTGATGAAAGGGCAGGGGACTTGGACCGAGACCTGGTGACTGCACACACTGGGAAGAAGTGAGGGGATGTTTCGTCCAGGGTCTTAGTGGGACTTTCTGTTAAGGGAGAATCAAGAACAATTAAGTTTGGAACAGCCAAGTTACCCGCAAGAACATTACCCAGTACAAGATGTACCCCTGGTACTGGTAGTTCACCAGGTTTAATGGCTACCTCAACCTCTCCTGAAACGAACGGGCACTGTAAGCTAATATTAGCCAAAGGATAGGAGAGCTGTGATTCGAGACCTGTAAGGATCACCTTCTCCCAGTGAAAGCCTGTTTGATGTTAGGGATGACATCTTCCCTTAAGATGGATTGGGCAGCACCTGTATCACGCAGAACCTTGATATTTATTGCCTTGTCTTTACCATCAGTCAGGGACACTTTACCTTGATACATGTACGAGTCATAAAGTTCTAGAGGAGAGTTGACAGGGTTAGCTAGGGCCACTGGTTTCTTGTTCTCAAATGTGTTAGGTCTAGGGACACAAAAGAAAATTGACGTTGAGAACCCTTGCAATTTGGGTGTCTACATTTCTGGATCGTGTGACCTGGCTTCTTACAGTATGTACACCAGGGGAATTATATGCATTTGGCGAGAATCCGGTTGGCTTACCACCCGCGCCCCAAAACCTTCCCCAAAGGAGGACCTAACATTAGACAGTGAACCACGACCTCTACTACCCAGGGATCCCATCAACAAAGCAAACGCATCAGCCACTTTAGCGGCAGACATAAGCTCACTCTCTCCCGTTCTTCCACATGCCTCAGAATATTAAATGGTAACTTGTTCTTCCATTCTTCCAGGACCATTAGATTGAGCAACTCCGAAAAGGTGGTAATGTTAAGGGCGACTAACCATTTCTTAAATTGTCTTAGTTTCTCACTAGCGAATTCAACATAGGTGTGAGACTCTGGTTTCACATACTTTCGAAACTGCTGTCTGTATCCATCAGAAGTGATAGAGTAGGCGTCTAGAATGTTACCTTTGATCTCTTCATATTCTACCTCATCACTAAGGCCGTTGTATACCCTATAAGCTTTTCCTACTAGCTTAGGGACAAGGAGAGACACCCACTGATCCTTGGGCCATTTATTCCTATGAGCAATGCTCTCAAAAGCGCGAAATGACCCGTCAACATCAGATTCATCAAAAGGGGGAACTAGCGGAGCAGCTGTAGCAGGATTAAAGCTTGCTAACTGTTTCTTTATATCTATTTCTTCCCCTCTAAACTTAGCGTCATTTCGTAGGGCTAACTCCTGAATTTCTAACTCTTTCTCCTGCCTTCTAAGTTGTAACTGAAATTCTCTCTCTTCTTTCTTTTCCTGTAATTCTCTCGCTTCTCTTTCTGCCTGTAGTTGCATTTCTTTTGCTTCTTTTTCTGCCTGTAGTTGCATTTCTTTTGCTTCTTTTTCTGCCTGTAGTTGCATTTGTTTTTCATGCATCCGGTATTCTAGTTTAAGCTTCTCAATTTCCCATTGACTTATCCTACTCTTATCCTGTTCTTCCTGGGGACTGTGTATTATAGTCCTCGTAGAGGCTGACATGGGAGTTAACTCTTCTATGGCATTTCCTAGCAACTGACCTTCTTGCACTAGATGTTCAACAACTACATTCTTAATGACCTCTTTAGTCATCTGAGACGTGATGGGAACATCAAAATGTTTAGCGATGGCTTTCCATTGGTCCTTCTTTATATTAGCATATTTAAGTTGTTCCAGAGAAGGGTCGGCACAGAAATCTTCAACGTTAAACGGAGCGGAAGCCATATTAAATCGATGTTAAACCACAACAAAAAAAATGATAAGCGAATTACTTAAGTGAGGAACTTGGCAGAGTGATAATAAAGGCAACCTTGGAAATTACCTAGATTATACTTAAGTAAACACTTATGAGTACAATCACTAATGAGGGGTAAACTAGAGAGTTACGGCATTAAGAGGGATCCGGATTACTCTAGTTACGAGACTTGAGTGAGGAGCGAATTGTACTGAGACTTGTTATTGATAAGGAGGCGGATTAGTCTGAGAGACTAGTTAAAATGGCCGATTCTAACTAGCGAGAAAAATGATCCGCGAAGTGAGGGCATTGAGGGTTCGCATGAACATATGATGATCCCAACACTTGGATAACACTTATTACACACCTGCCTATGTGCAAAAACTAGAGATAAGTGCTATCGGTGAACACGCCTTTCTACCTGGTTTCCTGCTCTACCACTGCTATGCGATACCAATGAAAGTCACGAAGCACGTTTAACCCAAAAGGAGCCACTTGAACGCACAAAGGTAAATTTAAACCACACGCAGAGTAAGTCACAGAAAAAAACACATCAGAGTCACAACACCACAGAAACACAAGCAATCACAGAAAAAAGTCACTGGAAAAATGGAACACTGAACATGGGTTATAATGGTCCTGTCACGGTCGCCAATTGTTACGTTCACCGGTTAAACTGGTAAGATTGGCATCGGAGAGCCGGTGAACAATAACAATAAAAAAAAACACTGCAGGTTCAACTGGTGAGGAAATGTAAAAGGGGGGTCACTTTAAAAGCTACTTTAATAACCCATAATGAAATTGACACATATATAACAAGAAACATGAAACACAGATATATAACATGAAACACAGGAAAATGACATACACATATACATATAACACAGTAATAAATACAACAATAAAGAACCCAACTTAATACCTAACAATAATCCTAATCCTATATAGAGGCAATGTGGAAAACACGGACGAGGGGAAGTGATACTTATGCGGTGTCGCAGTGGTGAAATGCTGAGTGATGGTTGATCCCACGGCAGAACCAAGAGGCGTTGTGTTCACTGGTTGAGGCTTGGATCTCAACTCCCAATCCAGAAAACCAAGAGCTGGCTCAACACTTTCGGTTGAGTCGAAAGGGGCCGCGTGAATCCAACTTCGGGACAGTAGCCGGGCTTCATGAAACGGTGACGTGGAAGGTTCACGAGACGGTGGCGTGGAAGGTTCACGAGACGGTGACGTGGAAGGGGAGGCGGAGAGGTGGCGAACGAGGTAACAAGCAGAGGAGGTGATGGTAGTAATGCATGTTACGGGCGGGCCGTAACACCTCATTGACAATCTCCTACACCCAGCCACTCTCAGGGATACACTCAAGGAGTATCCTCAGTTTGCTCTAAGAAGGTAGGATGTTTATGCAATAAGGTGTGCAATATCAGTATTTATCTATTTAAGTACTTGTATTCTTGTTATGTATACTGTCTATTTATATATTTTTGATACATTAACCTTAAATCTTTGCCCAGGGGTTGGGTGGCAAGGTCCATTCTCCTCCTTTGTTGTATTTCATTATTAATGAAACAATAAATGTATCAATCAATCAATCTCCTTCACATCCTCAATCATCCTTGCACTCGTTCCTTTACAGTTTACACAGTCCCAGCAGCAGCACCATCCATTCCCTTACTGTCTTCTCCACTCTTTCATCCTATTATGCCCTAATTCAGTCAAAATCACTTGCATCATCTCATGCCTGTCTCTCTCATACTTCTCACACTCCAGCATAACATGCTCCGCCGTCTCGTCCCGCCCTGTGTCACACATCTGGCACACTTTGCTGCGGGACTCAGACCACCTGTAGTTTCTTTCACTCACATCCATACACTGTGCCTTAGCTCGGAAGAGAAGATCACCACCCAGGCTGCCATCATACCACTTTTCATACATCGGGGCTTCCTTTTCCTTGTACCATTCCAGAGTACTCTTTCGTTCCATCTCATTCTTCCATATATTCAATCCCACCCCATTCACTTATAGTCTATCTCACTCTTCTATTTCCTCGCATCCCATCCAGTTCCTACTCTGCTTCCTCTTGTCACGATCCATTCACGCTCATTCTGATTCCTCCCATCCGTTCTCATCTCCCATACAACTTGTAATCCACTTCTTTCTGTCATTCTCATGCACCTCTTCCTCCATTTGCTCCCTCTTTGATTCCACAGGTACACATTTCTCACTATTCTTTCATCGTCCATTCTTTCCAATCTTTTACTAGTCTTTCCCTAAAAGTGCCCCATCCCATATCACTTCTCAGAGCTTCTACTGCTGTGTACCTCGGTGCGTTCAGTGCCACTCTACCTATTCTATTTTGTCTCACTTTTAGCTTATCAATTTCACTTCATTCCATGGAATCACATCCATACCATTCATTATACTGGGCACAGCCACACTCTTCCACATTTCTCTCAGCACTTCATATTTACTTGTTCATGTTCTGGCTGCACTCCCTAATCGTTATACCCACTGATTCACTAAATCTGTCTTCTCATTCTTTGTCTTTTCACACCCACTTGGACTCACCCACATCCCCAAGTACTTATATTCTCGTGCCTGATTCAACTCATTCTCTCCAATTCTCCATACTGTATTTTTTCATCCTCACACCTATTCACTATCATCACTTAACTTTTTTTCACTACTAAACCTAACTCAGAAGTCTCTTCTATATCATCCACAACATCCAACATACTCTGCAACTCAACTGCTGATCACTCATGACCACTACGTCATCTGCATAAAGGAGCACCCCTATCTTATCATTCCCCACTCTTACTCCTGCATTCTTTATCATGATCTTGATCTTGATGCTACAGATGGCTTGGGATCGCTCCGGAGTCGCTTGAATGAAGGAGAAGAATATACTGGAATAAAGAAGAGAAGACACCCAACAGGCGAGATCATGTATGAAATTAGGCTGTATGAATGTGAGAGGATGGGGCATTGGAAAACTCGAGGATGTATGTAAGGAGCTGAATGAGTGGAATCTAAATATGGTAGGAATAACTGAGACGCACTTTAGGGATGCAGTGCAAATGGAAGGGATATGTGATGATAGGAAAGGGAGGCAGAAAACAGGAAAGGTTAGGAGAGGGCGTAGCACTACTCCACAGAAAAGTGAGGAACCTGAGAGCGGAAGGACTTGATGTAGGAGACAGTGTGGAAAGTGAGGATGTGTTAGTGGCCCGAGTGGAGTATATGAATGAGTGTGGTAGAGGTGAGAGGTTAGTGGTGTTGGTAGTGTACATGACAGTGGAAGGTGATAGAGCAGTCAGGGACAATAGCAGGAAGTATGGTGTGTTGAAGAAGACTTTGAGAGAGCATGCTATGGAGAAAGTGATTGTTATAGGAGATATGAATGCTCATGTAGGTATTTTAGGTCAACAAATGAATAGGAATGGTGAGATGCTTGATGAGTTTTAAATGAGATTGAGCTGGAGAACCTAAATGAGACCCTGGCAGAAGGACGAGTGACGTGGTGTGCTAGGAACCAGGAGTCTGTCATTGACTATATGCTAGTGAATGGGAGAATGCGTGAGATTGTGGACCACATGTGGATCGATCAAGATGGAACGATTGACATTGTCTTGGACCATAACGTGCTGGTGCTGGAATGTAAGTTGTATGGAAGAGAAGGAAAGAGTGCAAACAGGTAGACTCGAGTAAGCGGAGCTGGGAGAATGAACGTTTGAATGGTGTGGATGAGATGAATGATAGGTTTGTTGAGAATGTAAAGGATGGAGCAGCCAGCAAGATAGGATATGTGAG
>NC_059268.1:223474-242535 GCF_017591435.1 Portunus trituberculatus
TTTTGTGAAAATGAACATTCCAGTGTTGACCTTACAATTTTTTTTAGATGAACTCTTATTTTATAGTGTTTATTTTTTTATTATGATTATCACCTTCAGTGGGGTCGCACTGTTGTGCATGCCTGAGCCATATGTTAGCATGTCCTTTGTTTTTCCCATACTCCCTTTCTGTCTGACGTCACGTCCTTCCCTTCAGTCCTCGCTCGCCGCCGCCTGAGGCGGACATGCTACGCCTCCTGCCTCTCGTTTCGCTCGGTTTACACTTGTTGTGTATTGTGCTACCGTAAATACACTTTCATAATGGACTCAGGTGTCTCCATGCTACCCCTGTTTTACGACAACTACCACAAGTGAACCCGCCTTTATACTTCATTTAAGAGCGAGGTATCCTGACGTTTGTCCCTATCCTTTGGTTAATTCTATTGCTTCTATAAGGAGACTGGCAACTGAGTGGGGCTTTTGTCTCTAGATTTTGTTGCCCTTAACCAGTCCTCTTTATATATATATATATATATATATATATATATATATATATATATATATATATATATTTTAAACTTCACATCTCATCTTGAGCTATTTCAGCTTCTATGAAGTTAATTCTTCAGGGTTGTCTCCGCCAGTTTTTCTCAGCCCTCCCCAGCTGCTAACTTTGTACAGGGGCCTTATAGTTCCATAATTGGAGAATGCTTCACATGTAAAGGGCAATTCATTCTCACCGCTCTCTCTAGACGTAAGGAATCAAAAGCATTTTGTCTTACAGTCTTATTACCTCTTCTCTGACTGTCTTCGTCCTCCTTCTCAATGTCTCAATGTTGCATATTTTGTTGCATTGTATCGTTATTTTCACAAGCACGGGACCACCTGATTGAGAATTGGCCACGCTAACCATTGCGCCAAGGTGTATTCACCTAGTTGTAATTTTATAAGGCCTGGGTATCATACTCGTGTGGCCCCGTCTCCATATCTACACACATCCAACTTTCCTTTAAAACTATGCACACTCCTCGCTGACACCACCTCCTCACTCAAACCATTCCACACCTCCACACATCTTTGTGGGAAACTATATTTCTTCACATCCTTCAAGCATATTCCCTTGGCTATCTTTTTACTATGCGATCTTGTAGTTCTATTTAAGTTTTCTCTCTCAACATCATTTGCACATTATCCACTTCATCCAGTCCGTTCAACAGTTTATAAACCTGTATTAAATCTCCTCTTTCTCTTCTTTGTTACAAGGTAAGCAAATTCATTTCTTTTAATCTCTCCTCATAGATCATTTCTGCCAATTCTGGAACCATTTTTGTTGCCATTCTCTGCAATCTCTCCAACTTCCTTATATGCTTCTTTTTATAAGGGGACCAAACCACTCCAGCATATTCCAATCTTGGTCTAATTACTGTACTAATTAATTTCTTCATCATATCTTTATCCATATAATGGAAGGCTAATCCAATATTTTTTATCAAATTATATGTTTCTCCAAACATCTTATCAATATGAGCCTCAAACTGCCCATTGTCTTGTATTATCACTCCCAAATCCTTTTCCTTTTCCACCTTTTTCAACACTACTTCTTCACCCATCTTATATGACCCTCTTGGCCGTCTTCCACTCTTCCCCATCTCCATCACATGACTTTTGCTCAGATTAAATTCCATTTGCCACCTCTTGCTCCACTCCCAAATCCTATCCAGATCTGCCTGTAAAATTTCACAATCTTCTTCACTGTGTGTATTTACCTAATTGTATTTACCTAATTGTAACATACGGGAAAAGAGCTATGCTCGTTCTGTCCCGTCTCCATATCTACTAATGTCCAGCTTTTTCTTAAAATCATGAATATTCCTTGCGTTGACCACTTCCACGTCTAAACTATTCCATGCTTCCACCCTTCTATGAGGGAAGCTATATTTTTTCACATCTCTCCTATAAGTGGCCATTTTAGTTTTTCCCATGCCCTCTCGACATTCTTTCATTCCACATACACAGATCTTCCCTATCCATTTTTTCCATGCCAATCATCACTCTGTATATTGCTATCAGGTCTCCCCTTTCTCTTCTGTTTTCCAGGGTCGGAAGTTGCATTCTGTTCAGTCTGTCTTCATAAGTCAAATCTCTTAAGTCAGGCACCATTTTTGTTGCAGCCCTCTGTACTTTCTCTAGTTTCCTAAAGTGTTTCTTTAACCCATTTAAGCCGAAAAAAAATGAAAGTAAGAATTTGATGTTGCAGCTTTGATATATGCATAATGTGAACCTAAACTGCAAGCATATGATGAAAATTACTCCATATGTACAATGGTTCTCATTTTATTGACGAAATTGTGTTTTGCGCAAGCACAACTAGTGGCGTTTCGACCACAATACATGTTGCGTAAACGCAACTATCGGCACACAAGGAAAAACATCAGGAAATAGAAAACATACATACATACACACATATTTGCATAATAGGAAACACATTTGCTCTTCTTCAAATGAAAATCTAAAGGAGCCAGCTAGGATACAATTCTTAGCATGGAAGAAGAATTATAAAAATGATATTTAAAATTCACTTTTGATACATAATTAGAATTTCCTGACTAAAAATAAAACCTTGAATTTCTTCATTATAAACTAAAGGATACCAAAGAATACAGCCCTTAGAGATAATACAGCTCTTGAAGTGGAGAAATGAGGTGCATGTGATAATAAAAAAGAAAAATCATGATAAAGAATTAGTACAACCTATCTTAGATATATTTTCACAGGATTCTCCTGGCCTACATGGTATGGTACTGCACTGAACACTTTTGATGCAGGTATACTTTACATTTCTGGCATATGAATACAGTCTGACTGTTGCACAACCTGCAACGACAGCGTTTTGGAGGATCCGATTTCACGATGTAATGCCCAACATTATCATAGCGCATTTGTGCCGATACACCTGCAACACTGAGAACTGATCGTGATCTTCCTGGATTATTTGGCTTTTTGCCGTGATTCTGTAGCCATTCAGTAGCAGCAGCACGTATGAATGACAACATATCCTCTTTGTAACCTCCTTCTCTTGCAAAAATCCAGGCATTGTTTACACATACTGTAAACAAGTATGTGAGAATTGGAAAGTACCACTTTTTCCCACGAATAGAGGGCCTTTACTGAGCAATATTTTGATCTACCCTATCAACACCACCCATTTTCTGATTATACTGATGGATGGCATTTGGCATTCATACGTTTCTTCTGAGAAGTAACATAGCGTTCAGCCTTCACTAGTGGTGATACTCCATACTCAGATGATGCAATTGTTACAATGCCATTATCTTGCCAGCGTGCTGCAATTATCCCAGATTCAGCATCACAAAAATGTTCTTCAGTTCCCCTAGGTAATTTCATAAACTTTGCAGGATTTGTAAATGGGCATTTTTCGATTCGGTTTTTTCTTAGTGTGCCAGTAGCATCATGACCCATGCTCTTGATTTCTTCTACAAGTTTGAGGGATGTGAAGAAGTTATCAAAGTAAAGGGATAACTTCTTTGTTGGATAACGTTTTACTATCACATCCAAAACATCAAGTACAACTTTTCCACCAAGTCCATAAGATGCATTAGCCTTATCCTTAGCACCATCTTTGCCTTGGTAAACAGATATATCAAAAACATAACCATTTGGATCAGCTGCAACCCATGCTTTATAACCCCATCGTACAGGTTTTCCCCTGATGAACTGTTTTGTGGGATACCGACCAAAATAAGGTATCATTGACTCATCAATGGATATATTTATTGGCCCAAATACTTCCCCGTACTTGAGAAAGTTGCCATTCAGGATTTCCATGAGGGGAGAAACTTTGCCATACTTGTCCTTTTTTGGGAAGCTTTGTGTTGTCTGCAGCATGAAAATATTTCATGATCTCATCAAAGCGATCGCGGCGCATGGAGTCAGCAATAAGCTCATTGTACACGTCTGGTTGTCTCTGCCAATACAGTCTGCGACGTGGAACGCAACAGTAGCCTGACACTAACAAAATTCCTATGAAGGTTTTCATTTCATCACTTGTCAGCGCAAATGAATGTTTACCATTCTGTACTGCATAGTTTACAGTTTGTTTCACAAGGTGATCAATAGCTAATACATCCAAGAAAAGCTCAAGGGTCTCACTAAGCTTACGTGGAATATCAGCAATTGATGGTTTATATGAGTAACATGGAACATTTGTCTTTTCTGGGAGATCCTGTGCTTTCCATTTTCAGAGTTTTATGATTTTCTTTTTCTGGGATGCTTGTCTTTCAACATTTTCATCTACATCATCTTGCGACACTGTGGAATCTAACACTGCAAAAGCAATTAGCTGTGTTCCAGGAAGATTAGAGATATCCACGCTTTCTTCTTCGCCAGAATCTTCATCCGTCATAGCACCATCATTTGCAGGCATAATGTAAACGTCATGTGTTTCAGTTTGTTTTACCATTCCAGTGGATTCATCTTCATCACTAATTTCACTCTCGTCAGACATAGTAGGTCTCTCTAGCTCGTCTAAGATCTCGTTCAAATTCATTTTTCTGAAAAAAAAACAATAATAATGGAATTTATATATCGTAAAATGTTTGTAGACGATATGTATGCTTTCAACAAACAAGTTAGGCTACACATATGTATTCATTCACTGCAATTATATGCGCAAAAAAAAAAAAAATTATGCGTTACAAAATAACTACTTCAATGAAGAGGCCGGTGCCGATGGTTGCGTTAGCGCAACTTTTTCTTTATAAAGTTTTTAGACAATTGTCATCAGCATACTATCAAATAAAATATGGTTCAAAAGGGTTCTGTCATGAATAGAAACATAGAAGATTCTTATGAAATAGATATGAACAAATCCCCGATGATAGTTTTCCTTACTCACCTCCTTTTTGATGAAGACATTGTATTTCAGAAAATGGAGCTTCTTTCACTACCTTTTCCCGTCAAATGATGAGACATGTGACATCATATGAACCTTCCACTGGGAGTTCTGGGTGTCTACTACCATCGAAAGCAACTACAGGATACAACATGCCGTTCTATCAGTGTAGCTCGACATCATGTTGTAGCTTGTTTCACGTTGCGTTGACGCAACGAGCGGCGTAAATGGGTTAAGTTCGGAGCCCACTGTATTGTTGCATATTCAAGCCTTGGTCTTATCATTGCAGTAATTATTTTCTTCATCATTTCTTCATCTAAATATACGAACGCCACTCTTATGTTCCTCAATAAGTTCAATACTTCTCCAATTATTTTGTTTATATGTCTCTCTGGCGATAGGTCATTGGTAATTGTCACCCCAAGGTCTTTTTCTTCATGACTGGTTTTTATGTCTTCATTTCCTATCTTGTACATACTCCTGATTCTTCTTTCACTCTTGCCAAACTCTAATTTCTTGCATTTTGTCGTGTTGAACTCCGTTCTATGGAGTAGGCAGTAGTCACCTGCCGCCCGGTGGAATACTCCAGGAGAGGTACTTACGGGGATGTAGGCAGTGCTGCAGACTGAGTGATTCCCCGTGTCCTCTCTTCCCGGTTCCCTTTGTGGTCTCATTTATACAATTGAGCAGCTGCTGCCTGCCCTCTAAAGACAACTTCTACTACTTCCTACACTACACTACAACACCTTACACTTTTACACTCTCTTCAAATCAAAATTTAATAATGGCTTCACCACGCCCTGCCTCGGAGTCCCCTCTGGGAGGGACCATAAATGTCCCCAGGTCGGACTGCCCTCTGCTGTCGACCTTGGGTGTCTTGACACTTCATCTAATACTTTCACTATCAATTTCTGCAACATTCGTGGCCTTCGTTCTAATTTTCAATCTGTGGAACACCACCTCTCCTCTACTAAACCTCATCTTCTCTTCCTAACCGAAACACAGTTGTCTGTGACTACTGACAGCAGCCCCTTTTCTGTTCCCTCCTACTTGCTCTATCCTCATTTTCAATCCAAAGCTGGATGTTGCGCATACGTGCGTAACGACACCACTTGCTCTCGTGCCCACAATCTTGAATCTTCAGAATTTTCTACCATCTGGCTAAGACTTCAATGTCACTCTCTAACTAAATTCATCTGTGCTGTATACCTCTCACCTAATTCCTCTGACTATGTAAAATTCTTTGACTATTTGACTTCCAAGGTGGAGCACATCTTATCTCACTTTCCTTTTGCTGAGATCTCCATTTTAGGGATTTCAATGTTCACCACCAGCTTTGGCTTTCATCTTCTTTCACTGACCAACCTGGTGAACAAACCTTCAACTTTGCTATCCTTCATGACCTAGAGCAGCTAGTGCAGTTCCCTACCCGTATTCCTGACCGCCTTGGAGACACGCCCAACATTCTTGATCTTTTCCTAACCTCCAACCCTTCTGCTTACTCTGTTAAACTTTCCTCTCCGTTGGGCTCCTCCGACCACAATCTAATTTCCGTTACCAGTTCTATCACTCCAGTGCAGCCTCAGGACCCGCCTAAGCGGAGGTGCTTCTGGCATTTTAACTCTGCTAAGTGGGAGGAACTAAGGCAGTACTATTCTGATTTCCTTGGGATGATTATTGTTTTCATGTCAGAGATCCTTCTCTTTGTGCCGAGCGCATAACAGAGGTGATTATCTCTGGCATGGAGCTACATTCCTCATACTTTCTCTAACCCTAAAGCTAAAAAGCCTTGGTTTAACTCTGCTTGTTCTCGTGCTGTCAATGATAGAGGCGGCTCACAAACGGTTCCGTAGCCATCCAACTGCTGAAACTCATGCCCTATATATTTCTGCCCGTAATCATGCCAAATCTATTCTCCAACTTACTAAAACTCTTTCATCAATAGAAAATGTCAAAGTCTTTCCAATTCTAACTCCTCTCGAGATTTCTGGCATCTAGCCAATAATATCTCTAACAACTTTACTTCTTCGTCTTTCCCTCCTTTACTTCATCCAGATGGCTCTACAGCTGTCTCTTCTTTTTCTAAAGCTGAACTCTTCGCTCAAACCTTTGCTACCAACTCAACTTTGGATGATTCTGGGCATATTCCTCCTACTCCTCCACCCTCTGACTACTTCATCCCTAAAATTAAAATTCTTTATAAAGACGTTTTCCTGGCCCTCTCTGGCCTTGATTCTCGGAAGGCTTACGGTCCGGATGGAGTCCCTCCTGTTGTTCTCAAAAACTGTGCTTCCGAACTCGCTCACTGCCTGGTCAAACTCTTTCATCTGTGTCTCTCTACTTCTATTTATCCTTCTTGCTGGAAGTTTGCTCACATTCAACCTGTCCCTAAAAAAGGTGACCACTCCAATCCTTCTAACTACCGCCCTATAGCTTTGATTTCCTGCCTTTCTAAAGCCTTTGAGTCTATCCTTAATAGGAAGATAATGAGGCATCTATCAGCTCACAACCTTCTCTCTGATTGCCAGTATGGTTTCCGTAAAGGCAGATCTACTGGTGATCTTCTTACTTTCCTAACTGAATCTTGGTCATCCTCTTTTAGGGACTTCGGTGAAACCTTTGCTGTCGGCCTTGACATATCGAAAGCCTTCGATAGAGTCTGGCACAAATCTTTAATTTCTAAACTACCCTCCTACGGATTCTATCCTTCTCTCTGTACCTTCATCTCCAGTTTCCTTTCCGATCGTTCTATTGCTGCTGTAGTAGACGGTCACTGTTCTTCCCTAAAACTATCAACAGTGGTGTTCCACAGGGTTCTGTCCTATCACCCACTCTCTTTCTATTATTCATCAATGATCTCCTAAATCTGACTCAATGCCCTATCCACTCCTATGCTGATGATACCACCTTGCATTATTCAACAGCGTTCAACAGACGCCCAACCCAACAACAATTAAATGACTCAAGGCGAGATGCTATAGGACGCCTAACTTCTGATCTTTCACTTGTTTCTGATTGGGGCAGAGAAAACCTGGTTTTGTTCAATGCCTCAAAAACTCAATTTCTACAACTATCTACTCGACATAACCTTCCAGACAACTATCCTCTCTTCTTCAATAACACTCAACTTCCCTCTCCTCTACATTAAACACACTCGGTCTATCCTTCACTAAAAATCTAAACTGGAAATTTCACATCTCTACTCTTGCTAAATCAGCTTCCAAGAAGTTAGGTGTCCTATGGCGTCTTCGTCCATTTTCTCTCCCTCCCAGCTGCTTGCTCTGTACAAGGGCCTTATCCGCCCGTGTATGGAGTATGGCTCTCATGTCTGGGGGATCCACACACAGCTTTACTAAACAAGGTGGAATCTAAAGCTTTTCGTCTTATCAACTCTTCTCCTCTAACTGACTGTCTTGATTCTTTAAGTCACCGCCGCAATGTTGCATCTTTATCTGTCTTCTACCGCTGTTTTCATGCTGTCTGCTCTTCTGAACTTGCTAACTGCATGCCTTCCCCTCCTGCGGCCTCGCTGCACAAGACTCTCTACTTCTTCTCATCCCTATTCTGTCCATCTTCCTAATGCAAGAGTTAACCAGTATCTTCACTCCTTCATTCCCTACACTGGTAAACTCTGGAACTCTCTACCTGTGTCTGTATTTCCACCTGCCTATGACTTAAACTCTTTCAAAGAGGAGTGTCAAGACACCTCTTACGTTAACTGGACCCTCCTTTTAGATTTTTGTTTTTCTTTCTCTACTTTCCTCTTAACAGGGCCTGGCAACCAGCCAGTGCCCTTGTAATGTAAAAAAAAAAAAAAAAAAAATTTTGTTTTTCCAACACTTTGCAATCTTTGTTCTCACTTTTCTTAACTTGGTCCAGCTCACATAACTGGCCCATCATGTAATGTAAAAAAAACAAAAAAAAATTCTGATGGTCTGTCCTTAATTATTGTTCTCATTTCTCTTCCTACCAAAAAGTAGCCATGCACTCCTACCATTTCAAGTTTCCAGATCAGTCTCCGGTGTGGTACCTTATCAAAGGCCTTTTTTAAATCCAGATATATTCCATCAGCCCAACCATCTCTTTCCTGTATTACATCTATCACCCTCGAATAGTAAAATATCAGGTTTGTCGTGCATGAACGCCCTTTTCTAAAACCAAATTGACACTCACAAAGTATGTCATTTTTCTCCAAGAAGTCTGTCCATCTATTCTTCACCACCCTCTCACATCTTAGCTACCACACTTGTAAGTGACACTGGTCTATAGTTCAATGGGTCTCTCTTGTTACCCGATTTATAAATTGGGACAATGTTAGCTCTTTTCCAGTCTTGGGGCACTACACCTTCCCTTAATGAGGCATCAATTACTTCACAAACTTTTTCTGCCAGTTGCTCCTGCATTCTCTTAAAATCCATCCTGATACCCATCAGGTCCCACAGCTTTTCTCACTTCTAAACTCCCCATCATATTCTTGATCTCCTCCACAGTTACTTGAAATTCCTTCATAATCCCTTTCTGTTCCATTACCAGTGGTTTGTCAAAAGCAGTCTCCTTTGTGAATACCTTCCGAAAGCATCCATTCATAGCCTCTGCCATTTCCCTGGGATCCTCACTGCATACTCCATTTACTTCTAAACTTTCAATACTTTCTCTATTTTTGATGTTGTTGTTCACATGTCTGTATGTGTGTGTGTGTGTGTGTGTGCATTCATTGTATATATTTACGGTCGCCTGCTGGTCACCCAGCCTTCCCTATTACGGAAAGAGCTCAGAACTTATAGACCGATCTTCGGTCTACTGTATAGGCTCTGAGACCACACCACACTTCACACACCGGGGAAGTCAGGCCATAAAACCTCGAGTTACATCCTGTACCTATACCTGCTACTAGGTGAACAGAGGCTACACATTAAGAGGCTCATCCATTTGCTCCGCTGTGTCCAGGGGTCGAACCCGCGCCTTCTCATTTGTAAGCCGAGTGTGCTAACCGCTACACTATGTGTGTGTGTGTGTGTGTGTGTGATTCACTGTTTGATCTGTTGCAGTCTCTGACGAGACAGCCAGACGTTACCTATGGAACGAGCTCAGAGCTCATTATTTCCGATCTTCGGATAGGCCTGAGACCAGGCACACAGCACACATCGGGACAACAAGGTCACAACTTCTCGATTTACATCCCGTACCTACTCACTGCTAGGTGAACAGGGCTACACGTGAAAGGAGACACCCAAATATCTCCACCCGGCCGGGGAATCGAACCCCGGTCCTCTGGCTTGTGAAGCCAGCGCTCTAACCACTGAGCTACCGGGCCGTGTGTGTGTGTATGTGTGTGTGTGTGTGTGTGTGTGTACATTCACCTCGGTCGTCTGCTGGTCACCCAGCCAGTCTTCCCCATTACGGAGCGAGCTCAGAGCTCATAGACCGATCTTCGGGTAGGACTGAGACCACATCACACACTCCATACACCGGGAAAGCGAGGCCACAACCCCTCGAGTTACATCCCGTACCTATTTACTGCTAGGTGAACAGGGTCCACACATTAAGAGGCTTGCCCATTAGCCTTACCGTTTCCCAGGACTCGAACCCGGCCCTCTCGATTGTGAGTCGAACCTGCTAACCACTACACTACACGGTGTGTGTGTGTGTGTAGCGTGGGAATGAATGTTTTTTTTTATATAATCTTGTCTTTTTCTTATCACTTTTATTTTTTTTATTCTTTCTTTATCATTTATTTTGTTTTGTGGGAGTATTGAATGCCTTTTGTACCTGCTCCATTTTTATGTCCGTTTTTAATTATTGTTTTAATCTTTTTATTCTTATTTCATTTTGTGTTTCTATTTTTTTCATTATTTCTTCTTTTTTCTTCAATTTTTCAGAAGTTATCGAGGGAATGAATGCTCTTATATCATCATCCATTTTTCATGTCTGTTCTTCCTATTAATTTATTTTGTTTATTCTTTTCTCATTTTATTTTGTTTCCATTTTTTTTTATAATTTTTATCCTTCAATTTTCCAGTAGTTGGCGCGGGATTCAATGCTTCATCCATTTTTTTATGTTTTTTCTTACTAATTTTATTCTTTTATTGTTTCCTTACTTGTTTTTGTCTTTATTTTCATTTTTTTTTCGTTAATTTATTTTTTTGCGCGGAAATTAATCCTTTCATATATGTATTTTTTTTTTTGTTTATTATCTCTTACTATTTTTATTCTTTTTATCATTTTCTTATTTTATTTGATCTTTCTTTTAAATTTTAATCATATATGAATGAGTATGAATAAGTGATCTTTGTGTACAATAAGACTATTTTATTGACATTAGCAAGGGTCTGTGGAGGGCAGAAGATTAATGACCACAGTCTTCACTTTCTAATCCCCCACATGAGTTTGTGAAGCTGTAGATCACCAAATAGTTACCACAAGGAATAGGGAAACGTGTCATGCTACTGAAGGGGTTAATGGCCACAGTCTTCAATATTTTAATCCCCCACATGAGTTTGTGAAGCTGTAGATCACCAAATAGTTACCACAAGGAATAGGGAAACGTGTTATGTTACTGAAGGGGTTAATGGCCACAGTCTTCACTATTTTAATCCCCACATGAGTGTGTGAAGCTGTAGAAAATCACCAAATAGTTACCACAAGGAATAGGGAGACTCATGTTTTTAGGGCATTTTTAAAAGTTTGGCATATATTTATGGCATTAAAAGAGTTTGGCACGTTTTTTAGGGCATTTTCAGACAGTTTGACATACTATTAAGGCATTTTAAGACAGCTTGGCACGCTTTTTAGCACATTGAAAGATAGTTTGACATTTTAAGGCATTTTAAGGCAGTTTGGCATATATTTAGGGCATTATAAGACAGTTTGGCACGTTTTTTAAGGCATTTTAAGACAGTTTGACATTTTTTGGGCATTTTCAGACAGGCTGGCTACGATAAGACCATTTTATTGACAATATGAAGGGGCAGAAGATCAATGTCCAAAGTCTTCACTATTTTAATCCCCCACATGAGTTTGTGAAGCTGTAGAAAATCACCAAATAGTCACCAGAATTAATAAGGAAACGTGTCATGCTACTGAAGAGATTAATGGCCACATTCTTCACTATTTTAATCCCCCACATGAGTTTGTGAAGCTGTAGAAAATTAGTGGTGAATAATTGGGGAGCTTTTAAGATTTGACAGATTTATAGATGGAGTGATGGGTGGGTATGTCTGTACAGGGACTGCCACGTGTGGGCCTGATGGCTTCCTGCACTAACACTTATTTTCTGATGTTCTTATGTTGATAGGGTGTGGTGTGGATTTCAGGATGTGGTTTTGAAAGATGTAACTGATAACAACACAAGAACAACCACTAATACTAATAGTGAAATAACTTTAGCGTCTCCTTCCGAGGGTTTGGTCAAATTAAGATTCTTTCAGCTCATTCACTGCGTTGCTAATTCCTTTATTGTTTAGATAACTACTTGAAGGAAAAACCCTCATGGTCATCGCCACTGTCTGAACATTTGTATGGGTGAAGGTTGATTCCATAATACCAATCTTATTCTGTTTCTTTGTCTTTAAAATCGCTGAAGTCAAATCATGGAAGCTGCCAGAAGCCATCAGGCCTACACGTTTCATTCAGGCAGTCAGTTCTTGTACGAAACACTTGAACTAATTCTCCTATTATCCTCATCCATCAATGTATCTATAAAATCCATTTAAAAACACCACTTCTTCCGTGTAGCAGAGTGAGCTTGCCGCTTGGTGCACCAGACATGATCTTTGTACGCTGCTCTTCAAGGCTCCGTAAAGACTCGCCGCCATCAACCTCACCACTGAGACTATTCCATTCATCTCAGAATTCCTCTTCTCTTTTTCTTTCACATCAAGGTTGACTTTACTATTTATTGCTCCTATCCTGATTACTGGCCGACTTTGTGTGTGTGTGTGTGTGTGAGGCAAGGCTCCCCTGCTTCATGTTTGTTATTCATTATTGGTCTGATTAAGAATAGCTGTGATGTGGATGGGTTCCTTGTATGGCTGCACACCTTAGTTTTGATGGATGATACAGTCCTGTTGTCAACCTCAAGACAAGGATGCAGAGAAAGTTAACGCTTCTAAATGATTATGGATTTGTCCTTTCTTGTGTTCCTTTCTTTTTTTTTTGAGTTTGCAATGAGCTGGTAAACTCATACAACTTAATGAAAAGATATAGTAATGTATAGAATAGTCGTGTGTTAAGCGCATACTCATCTCCGCAGTGGAAAAAAATATGAAAACAAAGAAAGTAAGACAAAGGAAAAACAAAGATACACGAGAGAGAGAGAGAGAGAGAGAGAGAGAGAGAGAGAGCGAGCATCAAGGAAAACGGTGCAATTCTCGGCCAGCCAAAGCCATTTCCGATCCATATTCCCTGGCGTTACGTGACCATAACACACACACACACACACACACACACACACACACACACACACAAAGGTGGTAAATGGAACTTGTGGTCATGAAATATATCGAAATTTCGGGTCACCACAGTATACAAAAAAAAAAAAAAAAAAAAATGACAAGCGAACGACTGAGTGGAGTATGGGAAGGATAATGAACTCCAACCCTAACACTGTTAATGGGAATGTGACTCTTGTTTTCAAAGGTGATCTTAATGAGAGAATAAAACTGAAGGCATGGACAATTTAGGACTCTTCCATAACACTTTGCCTTCAGTGTTACCTGTCGAAAAGTTACTCTTAACTTACACTACAATGTTTCATTAGGGGAGAGAAAAGTAAAGGCATTGAAAACTTGCACTACCTTATAACACTCTTTACTGCCAATGTTCCTTTCGAAATTTACCTCTTAACTTCAACCAAATTGTTTGATTAAGATTGGCATTAAAGCGACAAACCGAAAGAAAAAAATCTTGAATCACCCCATAACCCCTTATTCTTGAGAGTGATGTCTTTAGAAATATGACGCAAACTTACAACACTACCCTTTATATATACCGAGAAGCGAAAACATCGAGACAGAGACCAACTGAAATGTCTAACGATTAATTGATTGACGTCATGGCACTGGAGCAAATGGTGTCATACAGCGCCCTGGAAAAGATTAAAAGACGAAATGAACGGAAAAAATAACAGAGGATGAAGATAGGCCTGAGACCAGGCACACAACACACACCAGGACAACAAGGTCACAACTCCTCGATTTACATCCCGTACCTACTCACTGCTAGGTGAACAGGGGCTACACGTGAAAGGAGACACACCCAAATATCTCCACCCGGCCGGGGAATAGAACCCTGGTCCTCTGGCTTGTGAAGCCAGCGCTCTAACCACTGTGTGTGTGTGTGGGTGTGTGTGTGTGTGTAAATCATTTCATCTCATCTCGGTCGCCTGCAGGTCACCCAGCCAGTCTTCCCCATTACGGAGCGAGCTCAGAGCTCATAGACCGATCTTCGGGTAGGACTGAGACCACAACACAC
This sequence comes from Portunus trituberculatus, assembly GCF_017591435.1. Lineage (NCBI taxonomy): Eukaryota > Metazoa > Arthropoda > Malacostraca > Decapoda > Portunidae > Portunus > Portunus trituberculatus. The sequence goes on from NC_059268.1 coordinate 237,837, forward strand.
TCCACACACCGGGAAAGCGAGGCCACAACCCCTCGAGTTACATCCCGTACCTATTTACTGCTAGGTGAACAGGGGCCACACATTAAGAGGCTTGCCCATTTGCCTCGCCGCCCCGGGACTCGAACCAGGCCTTTTCGATTGTGAGTCGAGCGTGCTAACCACTACACTACGTGTGTGTGTGTGTGTGTGTGTGTGTGTGTGTGTGTGTGTGTGTGTGTGTGTGTTATCCCCTTAACATAAAACACTCCTTATAACCATACACACATTCCACATTTCTTTGATCAATAAAAAAGAAAAATCCATTTATTTATATTCTCGTACAATATTCAAACAAAACAGACCCTCTCTCCTCTCTCTCTCTCTCTCTCTCTCTCTCTCTCTCTCTCTCTCTCTCTCTCTCTCTCTCTCTCTCTCTCTCTCTCTCTCTCTCTCTCTCTCTCTCTCTCTCTCTCTCTCTCTCTCTCTCTCTCTCTCTCTCTCTCTCTCTCTCTCCATCTCCATCCCTCCTCTTTCCCATCTAATAACCTAATCTAACCCTCTCCACACACACAAGGGCTGCATAGTCCTGCAGTACTCAGTGAAGAGAACGAGGAGCAGGATAGAGGAGATGAGTAGCCTTGGCCTGCACCACTTATCCATCAGCGCCCTCTTCAAGCAGCCCAAGACTTATTACGCCAACATAGTCCGCAGGGTGAAGAGAAAGAGAGGGAGGCAAAGCACATGGGTGATTGGAGAGGAAGAGAAGGAAAGTGAAGGAAAGGAGAGAGATGGAGATAGGGTGAAGGAAAGGAGGAGGTAGTGATTGGAGAAAGGAAGGAGAAAGAGAGAGAGAGAGAGAATGAAGGAAAGGAAGGAGAGAAAGTAAGAGAAAGAAGGAGAGAGTATGGAGGAGAAGGATGATTGGAAAAGGAAAGAGAGAGAGAGAAGAAAGAGAGAGAAGAGAGAAAAAGAAGAGAGGATGGAAGGAAAGGAGAAAGAGAGAAAGGAGAAGAGATGTACGAAAAAAAGAAGAATGGGTGACTGGGAGAGAAGAGGAAGAAGAGAAGAAAGGGTGAAGGAAAGGAGGAGGGTTTGTGATTTGGAAAGGAAAGGAAGGAAAGGAAGGAAGGAAGGAATGTGTGTGACTGGGAGGAAAAAAGGAAGGAGAGAAGGAGGTAAGGAAGGAGGAAGGTGGGTGACTGAAGAAGAAAGAGGAAGAAGAGAGAGGATGGAGGAAAGGAAAGGAGAGAAGGTGAAAAGGATTGGAGAGAGGAGAGGAGGAAAGAGAAGGGTGGAGGAAAGGAGAACGAGAAAGAGATGAAAGGAAAGGAGGAGGTTGAGTGACTGAGGAAGGAAGGAAGAGAAGGAGGAGAAAGGAAGAAGGAATTGTAAGAAAGATGAGAGTAAGAAAAAAATAAATGTTTGCAAAGTTGCCAACACCTGCCGCCCGGTGGAATACTCCAGGAGAGGTACTTACGGGGATGTAGGCAGTGCTGCAGACTGAGTGATTCCCGTGTCCTCTCTTCCCGGTTCCCTTTGTGGTCTCATTTATACAATTGAGCAGCTGCAGCCTGCCCTCTAAAGACAACTTCTACTACTTCCTACACTACACTACAACACCTTACACTTTTACACTCTCTTCAAATCAAAATTTAATAATGGCTTCACCACGCCCTGCCTCAGAGTCCCCTCTGGGAGGGACCATAAATGTCCCCAGGTCGGACTGCCCTCTGCTGTCGACCTTGGGTGTCTTGACACTTCATCTAATACTTTCACTATCAATTTCTGCAACATTCGTGGCCTTCGTTCTAATTTTCAATCTGTGGAACACCACCTCTCCTCTACTAAACCTCATCTTCTCTTCCTAACTGAAACACAGTTGTCTGTGACTACTGACAGCAGCCCCTTTTCTGTTCCTCCTACTTGCTCTATCCTCATTTTCAATCCAAAGCTGGATGTTGCGCATACGTGCGTAACGACACCACTTGCTCTCGTGCCCACAATCTTGAATCTTCAGAATTTTCTACCATCTGGCTAAGACTTCAATGTCACTCTCTAACTAAATTCATCTGTGCTGTATACCTCTCACCTAATTCCTCTGACTATGTAAAATTCTTTGACTATTTGACTTCCAAGGTGGAGCACATCTTATCTCACTTTCCTTTTGCTGAGATCTCCATTTTAGATTTCAATGTTCACCACCAGCTTTGGCTTTCATCTTCTTTCACTGACCAACCTGGTGAACAAACCTTCAACTTTGCTATCCTTCATGACCTAGAGCAGCTAGTGAAGTTCCTACCCGTATTCCTGACCGCCTTGGAGACACGCCCAACATTCTTGATCTTTTCCTAACCTCCAACCCTTCTGCTTACTCTGTTAAACTTTCCTCTCCGTTGGGCTCCTCCGACCACAATCTAATTTCCGTTACCAGTTCTATCACTCCAGTGCAGCCTCAGGACCCGCCTAAGCGGAGGTGCTTCTGGCATTTTAACTCTGCTAAGTGGGAGGAACTAAGGCAGTACTATTCTGATTTCCTTGGGATGATTATTGTTTTCATGTCAGAGATCCTTCTCTTTGTGCCGAGCGCATAACAGAGGTGATTATCTCTGGCATGGAGCTATACATTCCTCATACTTTCTCTAACCCTAAAGCTAAAAAGCCTTGGTTTAACTCTGCTTGTTCTCGTGCTGTCAATGATAGAGGCGGCTCACAAACGGTTCCGTAGCCATCCAACTGCTGAAACTCATGCCCTATATATTTCTGCCCGTAATCATGCCAAATCTATTCTCCAACTTACTAAAACTCTTTCATCAATAGAAAATGTCAAAGTCTTTCCAATTCTAACTCCTCTCGAGATTTCTGGCATCTAGCCAATAATATCTCTAACAACTTTACTTCTTCGTCTTTCCTCCTTTACTTCATCCAGATGGCTCTACAGCTGTCTCTTCTTTTCTAAAGCTGAACTCTTCGCTCAAACCTTTGCTACCAACTCAACTTTGGATGATTCTGGGCATATTCCTCCTACTCCTCCACCCTCTGACTACTTCATCCCTAAAATTAAAATTCTTTATAAAGACGTTTTCCTGGCCCTCTCTGGCCTTGATTCTCGGAAGGCTTACGGTCCGGATGGAGTCCCTCCTGTTGTTCTCAAAACTGTGCTTCCGAACTCGCTCACTGCCTGGTCAAACTCTTTCATCTGTGTCTCTACTTCTATTTATCCTTCTTGCTGGAAGTTTGCTCACATTCAACCTGTCCCTAAAAAGGTGACCACTCCAATCCTTCTAACTACCGCCCTATAGCTTTGATTTCCTGCCTTTCTAAAGCCTTTGAGTCTATCCTTAATAGGAAGATAATGAGGCATCTATCAGCTCACAACCTTCTCTCTGATTGCCAGTATGGTTTCCGTAAAGGCAGATCTACTGGTGATCTTCTTACTTTCCTAACTGAATCTTGGTCATCCTCTTTTAGGGACTTCGGTGAAACCTTTGCTGTCGGCCTTGACATATCGAAAGCCTTCGATAGAGTCTGGCACAAATCTTTAATTTCTAAACTACCCTCCTACGGATTCTATCCTTCTCTCTGTACCTTCATCTCCAGTTTCCTTTCCGATCGTTCTATTGCTGCTGTAGTAGACGGTCACTGTTCTTCCCTAAAACTATCAACAGTGGTGTTCCACAGGGTTCTGTCCTATCACCCACTCTCTTTCTATTATTCATCAATGATCTCCTAAATCTGACTCAATGCCCTATCCACTCCTATGCTGATGATACCACCTGCATTATTCAACAGCGTTCAACAGACGCCCAACCCAACAACAATTAAATGACTCAAGGCGAGATGCTATAGGACGCCTAACTTCTGATCTTTCACTTGTTTCTGATTGGGGCAGAGAAAACCTGGTTTTGTTCAATGCCTCAAAAACTCAATTTCTACAACTATCTACTCGACATAACCTTCCAGACAACTATCCTCTCTTCTTCAATAACACTCAACTTCCCTCTCCTCTACATTAAACACACTCGGTCTATCCTTCACTAAAAATCTAAACTGGAAATTTCACATCTCTACTCTTGCTAAATCAGCTTCCAAGAAGTTAGGTGTCCTATGGCGTCTTCGTCCATTTTTCTCCCTCCCAGCTGCTTGCTCTGTACAAGGGCCTTATCCGCCCGTGTATGGAGTATGGCTCTCATGTCTGGGGATCCACACACAGCTTTACTAAACAAGGTGGAATCTAAAGCTTTTCGTCTTATCAACTCTTCTCCTCTAACTGACTGTCTTGATTCTTTAAGTCACCGCCGCAATGTTGCATCTTTATCTGTCTTCTACCGCTGTTTTCATGCTGTCTGCTCTTCTGAACTTGCTAACTGCATGCCTTCCCCTCCTGCGGCCTCGCTGCACAAGACTCTCTACTTCTTCTCATCCCTATTCTGTCCATCTTCCTAATGCAAGAGTTAACCAGTATCTTCACTCCTTCATTCCCTACACTGGTAAACTCTGGAACTCTCTACCTGTGTCTGTATTTCCACCTGCCTATGACTTAAACTCTTTCAAAAGAGGAGTGTCAAGACACCTCTTACGTTAACTGGACCCTCCTTTTAGATTTTTTGTTTTTCTCTTTCTACTTTCCTCTTAACAGGGCCTGGCAACCAGCGGGATTTTTTTTTCCAACACTTTGTTTGCCCTTGGCCAGTGCCCTTGTAATGTAAAAAAAAAAAAAAAA
>NC_059268.1:243035-254442 GCF_017591435.1 Portunus trituberculatus
ACCCAAGCGCGTCTTTGTTGCAACCACCTAGAACCTGGGTAGGTATCTTGGTGACATGTAGCTAACTTCAAACCACTCCACAAATGACATAACTTCAAAGTGGTATGTGATGGAATTCTAACTTAAACGTGGACGTGTGTGTGTGTGTGTGTGTGTGTGTGTGTGTGTGTGTGTGTGTGTGTGTGTGTGTGTGTGTGTGTGTGTGTGTGTGTGTGTGTGTGTTTACCTAGTTGTATTTACCTAGTCGTAGTTTTACAGGGCCTGGGCCTTATGCTAGTGTGGCCCCGTCTCCATATATACACTTATCCAATCTTACTCTAAAAGTATGCACACTCGTTGCAGACACTACTTCTTCATTTAAACTGTTCCACATCTCAATACATCTTTGCGGGAAACTATATATTTTTTTTAATATCTCTCATACATCTTCCTTTTCTCAGCTTTTTACTATGCGATCTTGTACTTCGAATGTCATATTCTTCTCTCAGCATCAGTTTCTCATTATCCACGTGGTCCATTCCGTTGATCAATTTATAAACTTGTATCAGATCTTCTCTCTCCCTTCTTTGTTACAGGGTTGGTAGATCCATAGCCTTTAGTCTCTCCTCATATGTCATCCTTTCAAATTCTGGAAACATTCTTGTAGCCATTTTTTTGTAGCCTCTCCAACTTCCTTATGTGTTTTTTTTTTTTTTTTTATAAGGGGTCCACACTTCTCCTGCATATTCCAATCTGGGTCTTATTATACTACTTATCATCATTTCTTTGTCCATGTAGTGAAATACTGCTCCAATATTCCTCAACAAATTATATGTTTCTCTAAAAGTTACCGGTTGATTGTTTTCTTCCATCGTTACTCCTAAGTCTTTTTCCTTTTTTACTTTCTCCAGTTCTACTCCATCTCCCATATCATAGATTCCCACGGGTCGTCTTTCACTTTTTCCCATTTCCATGACATGGCTTTTGTTCACATTGAATTCCATTTCCCACTTTTTACTCCATTCCCAGATCTTATTTAGGTCTTCTTCCAGTATTTCACAATCCTCTTTTTGCTTTATAACTCTGCACAGTTTCGTATCAGCTGCAAACAAATTTATGTAGTTGTTCACTCCCTCTGGCATGTCGTTAATATAAATGAGGAAAAGTAATGGTGCCAATACTGACCCTTGTGGCACTCCGCTTTCTTCTGCTCTCCACTTGGACTTCATATCTTTAACTACCGTCCTTATTTCTCTCCCCCTCAAATAATTTTCTATCCATCTCAATGTGCTTCCTTTTAAGCCACCCTTCTCCTCTAACTTCCATAGTAATCGTGCATGTGGCACTTTGTCAAACGCCTTTTTTAAATACAAATAAATACAGTCAACCCATCCCTCTCTCTCTTATACTCTATCAACTATTCTAGAATAGAAACTCAATAAATTAGTTACACAAGATATTAATTTGTTGTCTTCAACGAACTCAATCCATTGTTTCTTTATTATTCTTTCACACATCTTGCATATTACACTAGTTAGTGTGTGTGTGTGTGTGTGTGTGTGTGTGTGTGTGTGTGTGTGTGTGTGTGTGTGTGTGTGTGTGTGTGTGTGTATGTCTGCTTACTACTGTGGTATAATAGTAGCACCAGCAGTAATAGTAGTAGTAGTTGTTGTTCTAGTAGTCGTAGTAGTAGTAGTAATAGTTGTTGTAATAGTAGTAGTAGTAGTAGTAGTAGTAGTAGTGGTAGCAGTAGCAGTAGAAAGCAGTAGTAGTAGTAGCAGTAGTAGTAGCAGTAGTAGTAGCAGCAGTAGTAGTAGTAGTAGTAATAGTAGTAGTAGTAGTATAGAAGTAGTTGAACTAGTAGTAGTAGTTGTTGTAATAGTAGTAGTAGCAGTAGTAGTAGTGGTAGTAGTTAGTAGTAGTAGTAGTAGTAGTAGTAGTAGTAGTAGTAGTAGCAGTAGTAGTAGTAGTAGTAGTAGTAGTAGTAGTAGTAGTAGTAGTATTTTAGTATGGTGGTGGTGGTGGTGGTGGTGTAGGGCAGGGGTGTGAGCCAACCAGTGAGCAGGGATGTCCCATGACGTCATCCTAAGCTCCTCCCTCCGCGCCAGATGTAAACAAATCCCTTTAAAAACCACGTGGTCGCAGTATTCGCGGATAAAAAATTCGCGACTATTTTGGACTACCATGACGCCTGTACCTTGACTATCGGGAGCAAGGAGGCGTGACTGTCGTGAGCGTAGTGGGCGTGGCTTTGGCTCGAACTAACGCTTAACTTAGTGAGTGAGGAAGTGGCGCCAAATGTAAAGTCTGCGAAGTTTTGGCTCTCTCTCTCTCTCTCTCTCTCTCTCTCTCTCTCTCTCTCTCTCTCTCTCTCTCTCTCTAAAACACATAAATAAGACGTTCTAACAAATTTGGCGTATATACTTGTTTGGTCTGCATTACTGAATGTTGGTGTATAGATTGCTGGTGTGTAATCAAAATTTTGCATGCATTTCTGTGTTTTGGTGCAAAAAAAGCTGAAAGCTACTGAATAACAAGTTTTTATCACTTTTATTTCGTTTCTCTATATTGGGTTGTTTTCATCAGTTTTATCGTTTTGAAGCAGAACAATGTAAAATGACTCGAATATACAAAATTTTCAATCGAGATAGTTCTTCTTTTCAGAAAACACTATGAAAATACATAAAAAAGACGTTTTAACAAGTTTGGTGTATATACTTATTTTGAGTTCTTTTTTAAGTTTTGGTAAGTAAAATGCTGTAAACCACCAGAATAACCCATATTTTAACATATTTCAGTTCTTTAAACATATAGTGTGTATATACGCGTTTTGTCTGCATTTCTGTGTTTTGGTGCAAAACTAGCTGAAAACTACTAAAATAACACGTTTTTGTTATTTTTATTTCGTTTCTCTATATTGGTTTGTTTTCATCAGTTTTATTTTTTTAAAGCATAACAAGGTAAGATGACATGAATATACAAAATTTAACAATGTAAAATGGCTTCAAAATACAAAATTTTCAATCGAGATATTTTTTCATAAAACAATAAAAACATAAAAAGACCTTTTTTTCAAATATAGTGTATACACTTGTTTTAATTGATTTTTTTTAGTTTTGGTGAAAGAAATACTGGAAAACACCAAAATAACCCTTTTTTTTTTTTTACATATTTCTGTTTCTTGAAGAAATAGTGAGTAATCAAGCATTTTGACTGCATTTCTGTTTTCGTGCAAAAAAAGAAAAAAAATCAAAACTACTAAAATAGCAAGTTTTTGTTACTCTTATTTCGTTTCCCTATATTGGATTGTTTTCATCAGTTTTATCGTTTTCAAGTAAAACAATATATAAAGATTTGTATATTCAAAATTTTCTAAGATTTTTTTTCAGAAAAAACTTCAAAACACATAAATGAAATATTTTAACAAGTGTGGTTTATATACTTGTTTTGACTGCTTTAATAAGTTTTTTTTTCCTTAAATGCAGTAAACAACCAAACTAACCCTTTTTTTTCTTTTTTACATATTTCAGTTCTTTAAACAAATAGTGTGTATATACGTGTTTTCCCTGCATTTCTCAGTTTTAGTGCAGAAAACGCAGAAAACCACTAAAATAACGTTTTTTTTTTTACTTTTATTTCGTTTCTCTCTTTTGGCTTATTTTCATCATTTTTCTCGTTTTAAAGTGTAGCAATGTAAAATTACTTCAATATAAAAATTTTCAATCGAGATAGTTTCTTTTATCATAAAACACCTTAAAAACACATAAACAAGACGTGTTAACAAATATGGTGTATATGTCACACATCTGGCACACTTTGCTGTGGGGACTTAGACCACCTGTAGTTTCTTTCACTCACATCCATACACTGTGCCTTAGCTCGGAAGAGAAGATCACCACCCAGGCTGCCATCATACCACTTTTCATACATCGGGGCTTCCTTTTCCTTGTACCATTCCAGAGTACTCTTTCGTTCCATCTCATTCTTCCATATATTCAATCCCACCCCCTTCACCTATAGTCTATCTCACTCTTCTATTTCCTCGCATCCCATTCAGTTCCTACTCTGCTTTCTCTTGTCACGATCCATTCACGCTCATTCTGATTCCTCCCATCCATTCTCATCTCCCATGCAACATGTAATCCACTTCTCTCTGTCATTCTCATGCACGTCTTCCTCCATTTGCTCCCTCTTTCATTCCACAGGTACACCTTTCTCACTATTCTTTCATCGTCCATTCTTTCCAATCTTACCTTGTACCCAAGAGTAGCTTTTACTAGTCTTTCCTAAAGTGCCCCATCCCATATCACTTCTCAGAGCTTCTACTACTGCTGTGTACCTTGGTGCGTTCAGTGCCACTCTACCTATTCTATTCTGTCCCACTTTTAGCTTATCAATTTCACTTCATTCCATGGAATCACATCCATACCATTCATTATACTGGGCACAGCCACACTCTTCCACATTTCTCTCAGCACTTCATATTTACTTGTTCATGTTCTGGCTGCACTCCCTAATCGTTATACCCACTGATTCACTAAATCTGTCTTCTCATTCTTTGTCTTTTCACACCCACTTGGACTCACCCACATCCCCAAGTACTTATATTCTCGTGCCTGATTCAACTCATTCTCTCCAATTCTCCATACTGTATTTTTCATCCTCACACCTATTCACTATCATCACTTAACTTTTTTCACTACTAAACCTAACTCAGAAGTCTCTTCTATATCATCCACAACATCCAACATACTCTGCAACTCAACTGCTGATCACTCATGACCACTACGTCATCTGCATAAAGGAGCACCCTATCTTATCATTCCCCACTCTTACTCCTGCATTCTTTATCTTGATCTTGATCTTGATGCTACAGATGTTTAGTAAAGCTGTGTGTGGATCCCCAGACATGAGAGCCATACTCCATACACGGGCGGATAAGGCCCTTGTACAGAGCAAGCAGCTGGGAGGAGAGAAAAATGGACGAAGACGCCATAGGACACCTAACTTCTTGGAAGCTGATTTAGCAAGAGTAGAGATGTGAAATTTCCAGTTTAGATTTTTAGTGAAGGATAGACCGAGTGTGTTTAATGTAGAGGAGAGGGAAGTTGAGTGTTATTGAAGAAGAGAGGATAGTTGTCTGGAAGGTTATGTCGAGTAGATAGTTGTAGAAATTGAGTTTTGAGGCATTGAACAAAACCAGGTTTTCTCTGCCCCAATCAGAAACAAGTGAAAGATCAGAAGTTAGGCGTCCCATAGCATCTCGCCTTGAGTCATTTAATTGTTGTTGGGTTGGGCGTCTGTTGAACGCTGTTGAATAATGCAGGGTGGTATCATCAGCATAGGAGTGGATAGGGCATTGAGTCAGATTTAGGAGATCATTGATGAATAATAGAAAGAGAGTGGGTGATAGGACAGAACCCTGTGGAACACCACTGTTGATAGTTTTAGGGAAGAACAGTGACCGTCTACTACAGCAGCAATAGAACGATCGGAAAGGAAACTGGAGATGAAGGTACAGAGAGAAGGATAGAATCCGTAGGAGGGTAGTTTAGAAATTAAAGATTTGTGCCAGACTCTATCGAAGGCTTTCGATATGTCAAGGCCGACAGCAAAGGTTTCACCGAAGTCCCTAAAAGAGGATGACCAAGATTCAGTTAGGAAAGTAAGAAGATCACCAGTAGATCTGCCTTTACGGAAACCATACTGGCAATCAGAGAGAAGGTTGTGAGCTGATAGATGCCTCATTATCTTCCTATTAAGGATAGACTCAAAGGCTTTAGAAAGGCAGGAAATCAAAGCTATAGGGCGGTAGTTAGAAGGATTGGAGTGGTCACCTTTTTAGGGACAGGTTGAATGTGAGCAAACTTCCAGCAAGAAGGATAAATAGAAGTAGAGAGACACAGATGAAAGAGTTTGACCAGGCAGTGAGCGAGTTCAAGCACAGTTTTGAGAACAACAGGAGGGACTCCATCCGGACCGTAAGCCTTCCGAGAATCAAGGCCAGAGAGGCCAGGAAAACGTCTTTATAAAGAATTTTAATTTTAGGGATGAAGTAGTCAGAGGGTGGAGGAGTAGGAGGAATATGCCCAGAATCATCCAAAGTTGAGTTGGTAGCAAAGGTTTGAGCGAAGAGTTCAGCTTTAGAAAAGAAGAGACAGCTGTAGAGCCATCTGGATGAAGTAAAGGAGGGAAAGACGAAGAAGTAAAGTTGTTAGAGATATTATTGGCTAGATGCCAGAAATCTCGAGAGGAGTTAGAATTGGAAAGACTTTGACATTTTCTATTGATGAAAGAGTTTTAGTAAGTTGGAGAATAGATTTGGCATGATTACGGGCAGAAATATATAGGGCATGAGTTTCAGCAGTTGGATGGCTACGGAACCGTTTGTGAGCCGCCTCTCTATCATTGACAGCACGAGAACAAGCAGAGTTAAACCAAGGCTTTTAGCTTTAGGGTTAGAGAAAGTATGAGGAATGTATAGCTCCATGCCAGAGATAATCACCTCTGTTATGCGCTCGGCACAAAGAGAAGGATCTCTGACATGAAAACAATAATCATCCCAAGGGAAATCAGAATAGTACTGCCTTAGTTCCTCCCACTTAGCAGAGTTAAAATGCCAGAAGCACCTCCGCTTAGGCGGGTCCTGAGGCTGCACTGGAGTGATAGAACTGGTAACGGAAATTAGATTGTGGTCGGAGGAGCCCAACGGAGAGGAAAGTTTAACAGAGTAAGCAGAAGGGTTGGAGGTTAGGAAAAGATCAAGAATGTTGGGCGTGTCTCCAAGGCGGTCAGGAATACGGGTAGGGAACTTCACTAGCTGCTCTAGGTCATGAAGGATAGCAAAGTTGAAGGTTTGTTCACCAGGTTGGTCAGTGAAAGAAGATGAAAGCCAAAGCTGGTGGTGAACATTGAAATCCCTAAAATGGAGATCTCAGCAAAGGAAAGTGAGATAAGATGTGCTCCACCTTGGAAGTCAAATAGTCAAAGAATTTTACATAGTCAGAGGAATTAGGTGAGAGGTATACAGCACAGATGAATTTAGTTAGAGAGTGACATTGAAGTCTTAGCCAGATGGTAGAAAATTCTGAAGATTCAAGATTGTGGGCACGAGAGCAAGTGGTGTCGTTACGCACGTATGCGCAACATCCAGCTTTGGATTGAAAATGAGGATAGAGCAAGTAGGAGGAACAGAAAAGGGGCTGCTGTCAGTAGTCACAGACAACTGTGTTTCAGTTAGGAAGAGAAGATGAGGTTTAGTAGAGGAGAGGTGGTGTTCCACAGATTGAAAATTAGAACGAAGGCCACGAATGTTGCAGAAATTGATAGTGAAAGTATTAGATGAAGTGTCAAGACACCCAAGGTCGACAGCAGAGGGCAGTCCGACCTGGGGACATTTATGGTCCCTCCCAGAGGGGACTCCGAGGCAGGGCGTGGTGAAGCCATTATTAAATTTTGATTTGAAGAGAGTGTAAAAGTGTAAGGTGTTGTAGTGTAGTGTAGGAAGTAGTAGAAGTTGTCTTTAGAGGGCAGGCTGCAGCTGCTCAATTGTATAAATGAGACCACAAAGGGAACCGGGAAGAGAGGACACGGGGAATCACTCAGTCTGCAGCACTGCCTACATCCCCGTAAGTACCTCTCCTGGAGTATTCCACCGGGCGGCAGGTGAATAGGAATGCCTGAGATGCTTGATGAGTTTGTGAATGAGATGGAGCTGGAAAACCTAAATGAGACCCTGGCAGAAGGACGAGTGACGTGGTGTGCTAGGAACCAGGAGTCTGCGATTGACTATATGCTAGTGAATGGGAGAATGCGTGAGATTGTGGACCACATGTGGATCGATCAAGATGGAACGATTGACATTGTCTTGGACCATAACGTGCTGGTGCTGGAATGTAAGTTGTATGGAAGAGAAGGAAAGAGTGCAAACAGGTAGACTCGAGTAAGCGGAGCTGGGAGAATGAACGTTTGAATGGTGTGGATGAGATGAATGATAGGTTTGTTGAGAATGTAAAGGATGGAGCAGCCAGCAAGATAGGATATGTGAGAACGGGTGCCAGAAAGCGTGCATGTAAGCCATGGTGGAATGATGAGATTAAGGATGCCAGGAGAGAGAAAAAGACTAAATAGGGTATGTAGGCAATTGAGAAAGAGAAGGCATGAGAGTGAGGAGGCCGAAAGTGAGTACCAGAATGCATGGACAGCATATTATGCGAATCAGCAACGAGTGGCGAAGCGGGAGATAATGAATGCTAAAGCCAGGTGTGAGAGAAAGGTGATTCAGTCCCTGAGAGCTAAAGGTGTGGAAGGTGGCCGAGAATGGTACAGGTTCCTGAGGGGTGAGGGGATGCCTGACAGTGAGAGTGTGGAGAGCCTGAGGGTGAATGGGGCACTGGTGACAGAAAAAGAAGATATGAGAAGGATGATTAAAGAGTTTTGGGAAGAGATTGGAGGTGTAGGTGAGTTATTTGGTGTGAGAGAAGGATGTGTGACACTGGAAAAGAAGAATGTGGATGAAATGGATGAGAGAATCAGAAGGGAGAAGGTGGGGAAATGTATCAGGGGGCAGAAAAATAGGAAGGCAGCAGAGCCAGATGAGATACTGTGTGAAATGTATAAAAATGGAGGGAAAGTTGTGATTGATAGGGTGACTGAGTTATTTAACCAGGTGTGGGAAGAGGAAAGAGTTCCAAGAATGTGGAATGAATGCAGGGTGACTATGTTGCATAAGGGAGGATATAAAAGCACGAATGAGCTGAAGAGCTATAGACCAATAGCATTATTAAATGCAGTTGGGAAAGTCTTTAGTGCAGTGCTGAATGAGAGATTGTGCAAATGGATTGAAAGAGCTGGAGTGTTAGATGAAGAGCAGAATGGCTTTCGAGTGGACAGGAGAGCAGAAGATAACTTGTTTGTGGTGAACGAGATGATTGAGAGAAAGAAAAGGATGGTAGTAAATTATAATTAGGTTTTCCAGACATAGAGAAGGCATACGATAGAGTAAATAAAGAAATGCTTGCTAGCAAAGATAGTTAATATAGTGGGAAGTATGTATGTAGATACAAGGGCGAAATACAGACAAGGAGATATAGTGACAGACTGGACGCAATGTTCCCGGAACCCACCGCAAGGTGGCACTACACGACGAAAGCTTTGATGGAACACAACAGAATAGTTTAGTACAGATTTGCCTGGTAATGATGCGGGACGTCTAATTATCTATGATGCAGTCACTCTGTCGAGGTTGTACCGCATGGAATACCTTGGAATGGCCTCAAAATTGAAGGAAACCATGAAAAATATACTGACCAGCATCGTTTTCGGCAAAAAAGTGGCATTTAATCGAAAAGGCAGAAGGACCGTGACGTCACAAGTGATCTTGATCTTGATGTCAAAGGCCAAAACATGTGGATATTTGAGTTATTTTTGGCGTATTTGTACATCATGAATAATGTTTGATGATGAATGGGCGAAGTAATAGTGACATGGGCATCTAAAATAGTGAAAGAAATGTTATATAATGTATATGCGAATACTGCGATGATAAATGTGGATATGGCACGTAGCCCCCCCCGTGTTTATCGCCGTTTGTGCTAACGGTTTGAGTCTGGTGTGACGTAGCGAGGTATCAGAGACTTTTCAGAGAACGATACAACAAGAGGTGGTGAGTTGCTGGAGACGAGGGAGTGTATGAGTGTCAGGAAGGGAGACCTGTTTGGCGGGGTGGCGCGGAAACGTATCACCTAATAGTATCGCAGCCAAACCTGTGCCGCTCATGCATCTAGACGAAAGCAAGGCTGGAAACCGGATCGTGGAAACTCCACTACATTACACCGGGGGAGAGAGTGAAAGAAAAAAAAGTTGGCGTTCATTTTTGTTATGTGGTGCTTTTGAGTTTTGTTTTATTGTTATTATTATTATTGTTATTATTATTATTATTATTATTATTATTATTATTATTATTATTATTATTATTGTTATCATTATTCTTATTCTTATTCTTATTCTTATTATTATTATTATTATTATTATTATTATTATTATTATTATGTAAAAGATTGGAATGCAAAGCATTCCAATCTTTTACATAATAACAATAACAATGTTCTGACGAAGACAGTGAAAACGATGGTATAAACATTGGCGCCAGCTCCTAAACCTGAAGGTGAAAGGAACCAAGTGGGCGTGTTATCAAACAATCAAACAAAAATCTTGGACTGCCGCCGTGGTGTATAAGAAAGATTAGTAACTGGAGCGACGCATAAACCATTAGTTCTAGGGCGAAGACTTGTTGTGACAGACCAATGATAATAATTATAAAGTCAGTGATGGCTAATGACGAAGGATTGCTGTGACAGATGACGATAACATAGTGTACAAAGACATGTTAGCTTCCTAAGAACGAGCGGTTGCTGTGGCAGACTACAGTAACATAGCGTGTAGAGACATGTTAGCTTCCTAAGAATTTTCAGTGCTAGAAGGGCCGATTGCGGATTCGCAACGTGTATAAATAAGGCCAGGCAGTAACGCGATCCAGCAGAGAGCTACCATTCACGCCCTCAGCAACTACAAGAATTTTTGACGCTTACACAAGCAACTA
Source organism: Portunus trituberculatus (assembly GCF_017591435.1). NCBI lineage: Eukaryota > Metazoa > Arthropoda > Malacostraca > Decapoda > Portunidae > Portunus > Portunus trituberculatus. The sequence continues at coordinate 253,615 of NC_059268.1, forward strand.
AACTAGCAACATGGGCCTCTGGACTGCCTTCTGCTTGGTCTTATACGTGAGTAGTAGCTTAGAGAATTTGTCCTGAGTTATGGAGTCTTGTGTGTACATGTATACTATGAACGTCGTAGACGTTTTTGTACCACATCGCATGCTGTGGTGGAATGTGCAGTTAGATGATGTCACTATGATTCATTGTGTTACGAGGCGATTTAGGACGAGTTACTGAGTTAAAGAATAGTCTTGCATAAGGAATTCCATAAGAATGGCAACGTGGCCGTGTTATCTGATTTTATTTGGGTATATGTGTATTTGCTGGTTTAGCCTATTTTTATACTTTGTACAATAAAAATAGTATTGTGGAGCTGTAGTTGTGAGTACCACACGGAAAAACCCATAGTTGGTCTTTGGTCAATCTGGACGCAGAAGGATTTGTCATTGTCTTGATAAAGTCGCTTCAAGTAAACAGCTCACATGTGGTAACCAGAGGAATGGTTACGACAAGTGGATGATGCAAGACTAGTGAGAAAGGTGTTTCTATGGAATGTTAGGAGTAGCAGGTGGGGGAAGAAGTGTGTCAAGATGGCAGCAGAGAGTGGTTTGGAAACTAGTTGGGCTTTTCAGCGGATTGAGGGGAGGCATGTTGAGAGTGACTGGAGCATGGTTATTAGAAATGGGGAAGGCAGAGAGTGGGATGTAAGAAAGTGGAAGAGTGAGATTGACAGAGTAGTGAAACATGTGGGATTGAGTGAATGGAAGAATAAGATAGAACAAAAGAGTACGTTGGAGTGGTACAGAGAGAAAGAGGCCCCGATGTATGAAAAGTGGTACGAGGGAAGC